>NC_143029.1:11192500-11347500 GCF_057628025.1 Oncorhynchus mykiss
GGAGAGCCAGAGGGGAAGGAGCACTAGGAGAGCCAGAGGGGGAGGGAGCACTAGGAGAGCCAGAGGGGGGAGGGAGCACTAGGAGAGCCAGAGGGGGAGGGAGCACTAGGAGAGCCAGAGGGGGGAGGGAGAACTAGGAGAGCCAGAGGGGGGAAGGAGCACTAGGAGAGCCAGAGGGGGAGGGAGCACTAGGAGAGCCAGAGGGGGAGGGAGCACTAGGAGAGCCAGAGGGGGAGGGAGCAAAAGGAGAGCCAGAGGGGAGGGAGCACTAGGAGAGCCAGAGGGGGAGGGAGCACTAGGAGAGCCAGAGGGGGGAGGCAGCACTAGGAGAGCCAGAGGGGGAGGGAGCACTAGGAGAGCCAGAGGGGGAGGGAGCACTAGGAGATTCAGAGGGGGGAGGGAGCACTAGGAGAGCCAGAGGGGGAGGGAGCACTAGGAGAGCCAGAGGGGGGAGCACTAGGAGAGTCAGAGGGGGAGTGAGCACTAGGAGAGCCAGAAGAGGGAGCACTAGGAGAGCCAGAGGGGGGGGAGCACTAGGAGAGCCAGAGGGGGAGGGAGCACAGGGAGAGCCAGAAGAGGGAGCACTAGGAGAGCCAGAGGGGGAGGGGGCACTAAGAGAGACAGAGGGGGAGGGAGCACTAGGAGAGACAGAGGGGGAGGGAGCACTAGGAGAGCCGGGGGGGGAGCACTAGGAGAGCCAGAGGGGGGAGGGAGCACTAGGAGAGCCAGAGGGGGAAGGGAGCACTAGGAGAGCCAGAGGGGGGGAGCACTAGGAGAGCAAGAGTGGGAGGGAGCACTAGGAGAGCCAGAGGGGGAGGGAGCACTAGGAGAGCCAGAGGGGGGGGAGCACTAGGAGAGCCAGAGGGGGAGGGAGCACTAGGAGAGCCAGAGGGGGAGGGAGCACTAGGAGAGCCAGAGGAGGAGGGAGCACTAGGAGAGCCAGAGAGGGAGGGAGCACTAGGAAAGCCAGAGGGGGGGAGAACTAGGAGAGCCAGAGGGGGAGGGAGAACTAGGAGAGCCAGAAGAGGGAACACTAGGAGAGCCAGAGGGGGGGGGGGAGAACTAGGAGAGCCAGAGGGGGAGGGAGCACTAGGAGAGTCAGAGGGGGAGGGAGCGCTAGGAGAGCCAGAGGGGGAGGGAGCACTAGGAGAGCCAGAGGGGGGGGGAGCACTAGGAGAGCCAGAGTGGGAGGGAGCACTAGGAGATCCAGAGGGGGAGGGAGCACTAGGAGAGCCAGAGGGGGGAGCACTAGGAGAGCCAGAAGGGGGAGGGAGCACTAGGAGAGCCAGAGGGGGAGGGAGCACTAGGAGAGCCAGAGGGGGGGGGAGCACTAGGAGAGCCAGAGGGGGAGAGAGCACTAGGAGAGCCAGAGGGGGAGGGAGCACTAGGAGAGCCAGAGGGGGAGGGAGCACTAGGAGAGCCAGAGGGGGAGGGAGCACTAGGAGAGCCAGAGGGGGGAGGGAGCACTAGGAGAGCCAGAAGGGGGGAGCACTAGGAGAGCCAGAGGGGGAGGGGGGGAGCACTAGGTGAGACAGAGGGGGAGGGG
Organism: Oncorhynchus mykiss; assembly: GCF_057628025.1. NCBI lineage: Eukaryota > Metazoa > Chordata > Actinopteri > Salmoniformes > Salmonidae > Oncorhynchus > Oncorhynchus mykiss. The sequence goes on from NC_143029.1 coordinate 11,194,047, forward strand.
GGAGCACTAGGAGAGACAGAGGGGGAAGGAGAACTAGGAGAGCCAGAGGGGGAGGGAGCACTAGGAGAGCCAGAGGGGGGAGGGAGCACTAGGAGAGCCAGAGGGGGGAGGGAGCACTAGGAGAGCCAGAGGGGGGGAGCACTAGGAGAGCCAGAGGGGGAGGGGGGAGCACTAGGAGAGCCAGAGGGGGAGGGGGGAGCACTAGGAGAGCCAGAGGGGGAGGGAGAACTAGGAGAGCCGGGGGGGGGGGGGGGGAGCACTAGGAGAGCCAGAGGGGGGAGGGAGCACTAGGAGAGCCAGAGGGCGGGGGAGCAGTAGGAGAGCCAGAGGGGGGGGGGGAGCACTAGGAGAGCCAGAGGGGGGAAGGAGCACTAGGAGAGCCAGAGGGGGAGGGAGCACTAGGAGAGCCAGGGGGGGGAGGGAGCACTAGGAGAGCCAGAGGGGGGAGGGAGCACTAGGAGAGCCAGAGGGGGGGAGCACTAGGAGAGCCAGAGGGGGAGAGAGCACTAGGAGAGCCAGAGGGGGAGGGAGCACTAGGAGAGCCAGAGGTGGAGGGAGCACTAGGAGAGCCAGAGGGGGAGGGAGCACTAGGAGAGCCAGAGGGGTGAGGGAGCACTAGGAGAGCCAGAGGGGGAGGGGGGGAGCACTAGGAGAGGGGGAGGGGGAGGGAGCACTAGGAGAGCCAGAGGGTGAGGGAGCACTAGGAGAGCCAGAGGGGGGAGGGAGCACTAGGAGAGCCAGAGGGGGGAGGGAGCACTAGGAGAGCCAGAGGGGGGGAGCACTAGGAGAGCCAGAGGGGGAGGGGGGAGCACTAGGAGAGCCAGAGGGGGAGGGGGGAGCACTAGGAGAGCCAGAGGGGGAGGGAGAACTAGGAGAGCCAGAGGGGGGAGGGAGCACTAGGAGAGCCAGAGGGGGGAGGGAGCACTAGGAGAGCCAGAGGGCGGGGGAGCACTAGGAGAGCCAGAGGGGGGGGGGAGCACTAGGAGAGCCAGAGGGGGGAGGGAGCACTAGGAGAGCCAGAGGGGGAGGGAGCACTAGGAGAGCCAGAGGGGGAGGGAGCACTAGGAGAGCCAGAGGGGGAGGGAGCACTAGGAGAGCCAGAGGGGGAGGGAGCACTAAGAGAGCCAGAGGGGGGGGGGAGCTCTGGGAGAGCCAGAGGGGGGGAGCACTAGGAGAGCCAGAGGGGGGAGGGAGCACTAGGAGAGCCAGAAGAGGGAGCGTTCCAGACAGGGAGAACTAGGAGAGCCAGACCAGGACCAACTGATGTTAGCCATAGGAGGAAACACGAAGAAGAGGAGGAGGAGGAGGAAGAAAGGAGAAAGGTAGAACAAAGTGTGACTGAAAGCATGAAAAGAGATAAGAGGAACAGATTCTGTGTTTTTGTTTAGCAGAAGGCGGAAACACTCTCTCTCTCTTTGTGAAAAAGTTCAAAGAGCAGGTCCCACAGCTCTTTTCTCTCAGTATGTGGTACCAGACCATAACGTTCTCTCTCTCTCTCCATTTCTCTTCTGCTCCAGCCACACACACACTCTCTCTCTCTGCTTGGAGATAGGAAGCAGGATTAACTTGTCTTTTGGAAACATGTTTAACTACCCTTCATGTGTGTGAGTGTGCACATGTGGGTGCGTGTCTGTGTCTGCCTTAATGGATGATCTTCCTTTGAGGCCCAGTGAAGCTTACTGTCTGTGTTTTCCCATAAGACTGGCCCCATAAACCCCCATAGCCCATGGCTCTATTCCCCAGGTCGTTGCTGTAAATGAGAACGTGTTCTCAGTCAAATTACCTGATTAAATAAAAAAATGAAAATGTCCAACCAGTTATTAAGCATTGGTGGACTACACCCTGACATGCATACGCACACATACACGTACAAAACCATCAGCATGGGTATCCATTATAGCATATTCCATATTGTGAGAGACATATAGAGAAATTAAAGCAAAGTTACAAAGGCAATAGAGGATGGTTTGGTGGTTACAGTAAAGGGAATAGAGGAGGGATTGGTGGTTACAGTAAAGGGAATAGAGGAGGGATTGGTGGTTACAGTAAAGGGAATAGGGGATGGTTTGGTGGTTACAGTAAAGGGAATAGAGGAGGGTTTGGTGGTTACAGTAAAGGGAATAGAGGAGGGTTTGGTGGTTACAGTAAAGGGAATAGAGGAGGGTTTGGTGGTTACAGTAAAGGGAATAGAGGAGGGTTTGGTGGTTACAGTAAAGGGAATAGAGGAGGGTTTGGTGGTTACAGTAAAGGGAATAGAGGAGGGTTTGGTGGTTACAGTAAAGGGAATAGAGGAGGGATTGGTGGTTACAGTAAAGGGAATAGAGGATGGTTTGGTGGTTACAGTAAAGGGAATAGAGGAGGGTTTGGTGGTTACAGTAAAGGGAATAGAGGATGGTTTGGTGGTTACAGTAAAGGGAATAGAGGAGGGTTTGGTGGTTACAGTAAAGGGAATAGAGGAGGGATTGGTGGTTACAGTAAAGGGAATAGAGGAGGGTTTGGTGGTTACAGTAAAGGGAATAGAGGATGGTTTGGTGGTTACAGTAAAGGGAATAGAGGAGGGATTGGTGGTTACAGTAAAGGGAATAGAGGAGGGTTTGGTGGTTACAGTAAAGGGAATAGAGGATGGTTTGGTGGTTACAGTAAAGGGAATAGAGGAGGGTTTGGTGGTTACAGTAAAGGGAATAGAGGAGGGTTTGGTGGTTACAGTAAAGGGAATAGAGGAGGGTTTGGTGGTTACAGTAAAGGGAATAGAGGAGGGTTTGGTGGTTACAGTAAAGGGAATAGAGGAGGGTTTGGTGGTTACAGTAAAGGGAATAGAGGAGGGATTGGTGGTTACAGTAAAGGGAATAGAGGATGGTTTGGTGGTTACAGTAAAGGGAATAGAGGATGGTTTGGTGGTTACAGTAAAGGGAATAGAGGAGGGATTGGTGGTTACAGTAAAGGGAATAGAGGAGGGTTTGGTGGTTACAGTAAAGGGAATAGAGGATGGTTTGGTGGTTACAGTAAAGGGAATAGAGGATGGTTTGGTGGTTACAGTAAAGGGAATAGAGGATGGTTTGGTGGTTACAGTAATGGGAATAGAGGAGGGTTTGGTGGTTACAGTAAAGGGAATAGAGGAGGGTTTGGTGGTTACAGTAAAGGGAATAGAGGAGGGTTTGGTGGTTACAGTAAAGGGAATAGAGGAGGGTTTGGTGGTTACAGTAAAGGGAATTGAGGATGGTTGGTAGTTACAGTAAAGGAATTTGGGGGGAAAGGAGGGTGAGGGTGAGAGCTGAATGGGGGTTTGTGGAAAAAGGTCCGTAGGGGCTGGGTATTGAGGGAATTGGAGGCCTCTCCTATGTCCTTTCTTCGGCTCCGTTGATCAGAGGAAAGGTAGGGGGGACCTTGGTGTACCGGCAGGGATGGAGGAGTGGGCGGTCAGGGGGTTTAGGATGAGGGGTGATACTTTGGTTCTGGTTTAATCCATCCTTAATGCCCCCCCCCTCCTTCTCCCTCTTTCCACCCCTCTATCCCCAACCTCCAGCCAACACCAAACAAAGTCCCCTAACTCATGCACACACACACACACACACACCCACACACACACACACACACACACACACACACACACACGCAAGGGAGATCACTCTAGTTTGAAGTCAAAGTTAGCTGTCCATCCAGGTCTCAAGAATGTCTAGTATTGCCTTCAAAAAACAACCGCTGACAGAAACGATGAGCGTTTCTAATAGCCTGGTGAGTTTCTAGGGCTTTGTGGGCGGGGCCGGTGGATGGGCATAAAAGCTGAGCTATTTTTATTTTGGGGAAGTGGGCCCCTTGGAGATTTGACTAAATGTGTAGAATAGCAGCGTAAAACAGATTTTTTTTCGTAACAAAATGTGTTTTTCAATAACAAAAAATGTCCCCCGTTCCGGCGGTCGGTGCTCTGGGCCCCATATACGGATTGAAAATTGAAAATGTTGTCATTGATAAGCACCTAAATTGGAACCCAGCGGCTGTACAGTAACATGACTTCAGAGCTCAGGTTCTCCGGTTCACAACTCTGTATAGGTTTTGACTGACAGCTGTTCTGAACAAGAAGATGCCCCATCCCTCCCACTAATTGGGCGGGTTTGTTGTTGTCTAAGTGAGGGAAATGCAATATAAATCGAGAGGAGTTGATGTGCTCTGAAAGATGAGACATTGAGCATTATAATAAATTATAATAAGTTATATAAATAGAAAAACATTATTAAACCACTTTGATGTCATATAAGCAAACCACACACCCAAACTATGCACTTCACATTTCCATATTTGAAAACTCAGGTAGTTTACAATGTCGAAGTTTATGATCGCTTTGTTTGAACCCCAGTTACAAAGATGACGTTATATCCTAGGTTTTCCTGAGCAGAATGAGACCACGTTTGTCATATTGCGAAGAAAATTTGCAGAGGAACACGCATTTGAATGTACTCATGACTCCCCTCTATGGGCAGCAAAATTACAATCTGTCTGTCTGTTTGTCTGTTTGTCTGCCTAAATTTGGATTTTATAATTTAGCTAGTCATGTTGGCAATAGAAAGCTTTTGATGCCCACCTGACCCAGATTGCGTAAACAACAGTAAGTGTTGCTTGCTTCATTTCCTCAATGGCAAAGCTAAGAGAGCCATTTAAAATAAATAAACTTTTAGTGGTTTTTCCTTGAGTCATAAAATGCATTGAAATGACTTAGGAACTGTGGACCACTTGGAGACACCAATCAGACCTGATCAGTCTTTTTTTCCCAAAGAATATTCCTATTATGTTACTGAATGTATCCAGAGTATTTTCAGATTTAGTTATTGCCAAATGGTGTGAAAAGTACAATAAAATCAACAGTGTAATTTTTGGATTCTCCCTCGTGTCAGGTGAACCGTCGTGTCCTCACATTTGGTCTGATCATTGCAGTGTTCTCATTTAATTGCTACCATGTTCATGTGTATGCTTTTTATAGTTATTCTGCTAGAAACATTTTTCCCCGCTCCATATAAGCCATTTTCCATCAGTTTAAGAGGTTAAGCCTTTTCCCAAACTTTACCACTCTAATTTCATTCCTAAACGTAACCCAAACCGTAACCCTTAACTTTATGAGATGTAAAACCCTCAGCCCTATGTTTTTGGTTTCACTTTTGTGGAGTTAGGTAACAATGTCTCAACTTTAACATAAAAAATACCCACCTTGGCTTCACCCATAGATGTTTGGAAAACGTCAAATTTCGAAGTCAAACTGTGATACCTTGTTGCACATGCACACACATGACATGCACGAATGCGGACACACACACACACACTGTCCACAAGTTATTCTATCTGGCAATAATAGACAGAGAAAGGGAAGGGGAGGGAGGGAGTGCTGAGAGGGAGAGAAAGAGATGGAGAATTTCAAAGAAAAACAAGGCTTTTAACCTATCTGGGCCTTGTAAAGAAAATTGCTTTGGTTGACAGTAGCTAGTAGTGCACTAATATTCACTGGAATCAGTTTAAGACGGGGGGGGGGGGGTATTTAGGTACTGGATATGGTAGTGATGGGCTTTGTCCCAAATGTTTTTTTTATAAGTGATATTTCACAGACGTGCATGCGCTCAAACACACATGCGCACACACACACACACACACACACACACACACACACACACACACACACACACTCAGAGTGCGCAGCTGAACACTGTATGCTGGAAACATTTGGTTTGTTGTTTTTGCCTAAAAATAACCAATGTTCGTTAGATATACATTACCAGTAAAAGGTTTGGATACACCTTTTTTGTTATCTTCTACATGTACATTGTAGAATCATAGTGAAGAAATCAAAACTATGAAATAACACATATGGAATCATGTAGTAACCAAAAAAGTGTTCACCTCTCTGGGGTAGGCGGGATGCTTGCATCCCACATGGCCAATAGCCAGGGAAAATACAGAGCGCCAAATTCAAATATGTTTCTATAAAAAATAAAATTTTGTTCAATTACACATGCAAGATAGCAAATTAAAGTTACACTCGTTGTGAATCCAGCCAACATGTCAGATTTCAAAAAGGCTCTTTGGCGAAAGCATAAGATGCTATTATCTGATGATAGCACAACAGTAAACAATGAGAGTAGCATATTTAAACTCTGCAGGCGTGACACAAAACGCAGAAATAAAATATAAATAATGCCTTACCTTTGACGAGCTTCTTTTGTTGGCACTCCAATATGTCCCATAAACATCACAAATGGTCCTTTTGTTTGATTAATTCCGTCGATATATATCCAAAATGTCCATTTATTTGGCACGTTTGATCCAGAAAAACACCGCTACCAATTTGCTCAACGTGACTACAAAATATCTCAGAAGTTACCTGTAAACTTTGCCAAAACATTTCAAACTACTTTTGTAATACAACTTTAGGTATTTCTAAACGTATATAATCGATCTATTTCTTATTTACAATGATGGTCTACTCCGGCCAAACCCAGATGACGCTGGGCCAATTGTGCGCCACCCTATGGGACTCCCAATCACGGCCAGATGTGATGAAGCCTGGATTCGAACCAGGTACTGTAGTGACACCTCTTGCACTGAGATGCAGTGCCTTAGAATTCTGTGCCACTCAGGAGAAAAGCCAGTGTGTCTATGTATGCGGATGACTAAACACTATACACGTCAGCTACTACAGTGAGTGAAATCACTTCAACACTTAACAAAGAGCTGAAGTTAGTTTCAGAATGGGTGGCAAGGAATACTTTTGCATTATATTTTAAAAATAAAAGCATTGTGTTTAGGACAAATCATTCACTAAAACCTCAACTACATTTTGTAATAAATAATGTAGAAATTGAGGTGTCTAAACTGCTTGGAGTAACCCTGAATTGTAAACTGTCATGGTCAAAACATACAACAGTAGCTAAGATGGGGAGAAGTCTGTCCATAATAAAGCACTGCTCTGCCTTTTTAACAACACTAAAAACAGGCCCTAGTTTTGTTGTACCTGGACTACTGTTCAGTTGTGTGGTCAGTTGCCACAAAGAGGGACCTCGGAAAACTACAATTGGCTCAGAACAGAGCAGCACGACTGGCCCTTAAATGTACACGGAGAGCTAACATTAATAATATGCATGTAAATCTCTCATGGCTCAAGGTACAGGAGAGATTGACATTATCACTCAACTTGTTTTTGTAAGAAGTGTTGACATGCTGAATGCTCTGTCTGTTTAATAATAACACAGCTCAGACACCCATGCATTCCCCACAATACATGCTACCAGAGGTCTCTTCACAATCCCCAAGTCAAGAACAGACTATGGGAGGCGCTGTCAAGTGTGTGCCTTCTCCAGCCTCTAGGTCACCAGGCTGCTGATTGTTGCGCACACCTGTCACCTTCGTTATGTGCATCAGCAGGTGACACTCACCTGGACTCCATCACCTCCTTGATTACCTGCCCTGTTTAAGTCACTCCCTTTGTTTCTTTTTCAGTTTCATGTCTGTGCGTTGGTCGTGTTTCTTGTTTTGTATTATGTTTTGTTTAATTATTACATTTTTCACTCCCTGAACTTGCTTCCCGACTCCCAGCGCACCACACGTTACAGGCGTACAGTACCACCTAAATTTAGAACTAGGAATAGATATAGTCCTTGGTTCACTCCAGACCTGTCTGCCCTTGACCTGCACAAAAACATCCTGTGGCATTCTGCATTAGCATCGAATAGCCCCCGTGATATGCAACTTTTCAGGGAAGGTAGGAACAAATATACACAGGCAGTTAGGAAAGCTAAGGCTAGCTTTTTCGAACAGAAATTTGCATCCTGTAGTACAAACTCAAAAAAGTTCTGGGACACTGTAACGGCTTTCTTGTGGTGAAGTAGAGGCGGACCAAAATGCAGCGTGGTGGTTATTCATGTTTCTTTAATAAAGACTCTATACAGTAATAAACTAACAAAACAATAAATGTGCGAAAACCTAAACAGTCCTATCTGGTGCAAACACAGAGACAGGAACAATCACCCACAAACACACAGTGAAACCCAGGCTACCTAAGTATGATTCTCAATCAGAGACTAATGACACCTGCCTCTGATTGAGAACCATACTAGGCCGAAACATAGAAATACCCAAATCATAGAAAAACAAACATAGACTGCCCACCCCAACTCACGCCCTGACCATACTAAATAATGACAAAACAAAGGAAATAAAGGTCCGAACGTGACAGACACTGTAAAGTCCATGGGAGAATAAGATCACGTCCTCCCAGCTGCCCACTGCTCTGAGGCTAGGAAACACTGTCACCACCGATAAATCCCCTATAATTGAGAATTTCAATAAGCATTTCTCTACGGATGAACATGCTTCCACCTGGCTACCCCTACCCTGGTCAACTGCCCGGCATCCTCCATAGCAAATCGCTAAAGCCCCCACCATTTCTCCTTCACCCAAATCCAGATAGCTGATGTTCTGAAAGACCTGCAAAATCTGGACCCCTACAAATCAGCCGGGCTAGACAATCTGGACCCTCTCTTTCTAAAAGTATCTGCCAAAATGTTGCATCTCCAATTAGTTAGCCTGTTCAGCCTCTCTTTCATATTGTCTGAGATTCATAAAGATTGGAAAGCTGCCACGGTCATCCCCCTCTTCAAAGGGGGTGACACTCTAGACCCAAACTGCTACAGACCTATATCTATCATTCCCTGTCTTTCTAAGGTCTTCGAAAGCCAAGTTAACAAACAGATTACCGACCATTTTGAATCCCACCGTACCTTCTATGCTATGCAATCTGGTTTCAGAGCTGGTCATGGGTCCACCTCAGCCACGCTCAAGGTCCTAAACGACATCATAACCGCCATCGATAAGAGACATTACTGTGCAGCCATATTCATCGATCTGGCCAAGGCTTTCGACTCTGTCAATCACCACATTCTTATTGGCAGACTCGACAGCCTTGGTATCTCAAATTATTGCCTCGCCTGGTTTACCAACTACTTCTTTGACAGAGTTCAGTGTGTCAAATCAGAGTGCCTGTTGTCCGGACCTCTGGCAGTCTCTATGGGGGTGCCACAGGGTTCAATTATCGGGCCAAATCTCTTCTCTGAAAACCTCAATGATGTCGCTCTTGCTGCTGGTGGTTCTCTGATCCACCTCTACGCAGACGACACCATTCTGTATACTTCTGGCCCCTCTTTGGACACTGTGTTAACTAACCTCGAGACGAGCTTCAATGCCATACAACTCTCCTTCCGTGGCCTCCAACTGCTCTTAATTGCAAGTAAAACTAAATGTATACTATTCAATCGATCACTGTCCACACCTGCCCGCCCGTCCAGCATCACTACTCTGGACAGCTCTGACTTAAAATATGTAGAAAACTACAAATACCTAGGTGTCTGGATAGACTGTTAACTCTCCTTCCAGACTCACATTAAGCATCTCCAGTCCAAAATTAAATCTAGAATTGGCTATATCGCAACAAAGCATCTTTCACTCATGCTGCCAAATATACCCTCGTAAAACGGACCATCCTACCGATCCTCGACTTCTGCGATGTCATCTATAAAATAGCCTCCAACACTCTACTCAACAAATTGGATGCAGTCTATCACAGTGCCATCCGTTTTGTCACCAAAGCCCCATACTCTACCCACCACTGCGACCTGTACGCTCTCGTTGGTTGGCCCTCGCTTCATACTTCATACTCGTCACCTCCACCCACTGGCTACAGGTTATCTACAAGTCTCTGCTAGGTAAAGCGCCGCCTTATCTCAGCTCATTGGTCACCATAGCAGCACCCACTCATAGGTATCTCTCACTGGTCACCCCCAAAGCCATTTCCTCTTTTGGTCGCCTTTCCTTCCAGTTCTCTGCTGCCAATGACTGGAACGAACTGCAAAAATCACTGAAGCTAGAGACTCATATATCCCTCACTAGCTTTAAGCACCAGCTGTCAGAGCAGCTCACAGATCACTGCACCTGTACATAGCCCATCTGTAAACAGCCCATATATCTACCTCATCCCCATGCTATTGTGTACTTCGAATGAACAACACACAGCAACCTCAGAACTTCTGTAGGCAACACTTGTTTTGACAATGTTTATTTTTCACTGACGTATGTCATGATGCCTGTGTGGTGTACAACGCCAGGCTGTGCTAATTACAAAGAAGCACAAAAATGAGTTATCAATCACAGTTCCATTCTGCCTACCAGAGATTTACCCCAATGCTGCCAGTGGTTTGTGGCTATGAAGAATGATGTGCCTTGCGGTGACCTTACGAAGATTATCAGAGGGATTTTCAGGCTGAACTGATGGGAAATACATTTCGACAACAGCTGAGAAGTGATGCAATACCATTGATTCCTTCACAACAAAACAGAAGATTCTCAATAAGACGTAACCTAGCTAACTTTCTAGCCTAGCTGGACTAGCTAGATAAGTTAGCCAGCTAGCCTGTATTGAACTCTGAAAGCCATCAGCTAAATCATATAGATAGTTATATTTTGGATACACACTGTCAATCAATTTTGCCTATGCCATGGTAGTCACTGCTGGACTGGTAGCTACCTTCAACAGAGTAAACATGTTTGTTCATTCTATCTTTTATTTGTATTTTTTACCCCTTTTTCTTCCCAATTGGTAGTTGCAGTCTTGTCCCATCACTGCAACTCCCGTACGGACTAGGGAAAGGCAAAGGTCGAGAGCCATGCGTCCTCCGAAACACGACCCTGCCAAGCCGTAGTTCTCGCTTAACCCGGAAGCCAGTTGCACCAATGTGTCAGAGGAAACACTGCACAACTGGTGACTGAAGTCTGCTTGCAGGTGCCCGGCCCGCCACAAGAGTCCCTAGAGTGCAATGGGTCAAGGATATCCGGCCGGCTAAACGCTCCCCAAACACGGACGACACTGGGCCAAATGTGTCTCCCAGTCACGGCCGGCTGTGATACAGCCTGGGATCGAACCCAGGGCTGTAGTGACGCCTCAAGCATTGCGATACAGTGCCTTAGCCCGCTGCACCACTCGCGAGGCCCTGTTCACTCTATTTTTGATTGACTTTAGCTAACGTAAGCTAGCTAATGTTAGCAAATAAGAGCTCAATTTGGTAGCCATCTATTTCACCCTTGTCTGGAAAACACTCTGTGACAAAAAATAGACCTGTCGATATAGCTAACTCAGTCTCTGTTTGTGTGTTGGTAACATTAGCAATGAAGATTGTGTCTCAAAATAAATCTTGCTGCCAATTTAGTTATGCTAGTTGTCTAACAGCAAGCAGAGACCGTATTGAAATGTCCGTGTTAGGTGAGCAAATCTAGCTTGTATAATAGAGATCAATACAATTAGTGGGGTGGTTAAATTGTGTATTGTTGTGCATTTTGTTTGAAGGTGGTACAGAATTTGATTCTGTCAACATGCACTTCTAACCCCTAGCTCTCCACAAGATGAAAGTAAGTTGGCAAAAATATTTACAAGCTGACGGTTAAGATAGTTACATTTACAGTAAGCATGGTATAAAAATGAATTGGGTAATGATTGGGTAGTGTTTGTATGGTTTGTGGTTGTGTTATGGGCTTACAGGAGGTTAGATGTAATCTGAGGACCACAGAGAAACTTCCAGATCATGTAATATATTTATTCTAGCCCTCTTCTCTGTTTACCTTTTCTCTTTGTAAAACTCAGGTTATCTGGAGTCCTTCCACCGGCCCTGCTGAATAATACCCCAAAGCTGCTGCATTTTGGGTACACAAGCATGAGGGAGCGGACACACCTTGCGGTTATGGAGCACATCAAGATTGGGGGACAGAAAGCAACAAGGGACACTGAAAAGTATAACATCAAGACTACAACAGTAATGACACAACCACCTCCTCCTTCTCTCTGCAGATTCTCAAAACACAGTACAAAGACATGTCGACAAAAATCTACTGCAAAGGGCTACTATTGACAATAATGATCTGTCAAAGTCAATAGGCTAGGAGAAGTTTACAGATACTACATTTAGATGAGGAGACGGGATTTGGTTGTGCAGGGTTGTGCTTAGACAGCCATTTCTCATCAGTCTCCCAAACACAACAATTCACACTCTGTAAAACTGCACTCATAAGACTTCTCACACCTTCTTTAGCCCCCTGCCCATTCACTTTGTTGACTGATCGTTCCTCTCAAAAGCATCTCCCAACATCCCTTGATTGTCCCTAAACAATACGCTAGCCTGTCCCATTCAGTTGACACCTTTACCAACAAAGGCGCGTTGCCCTACGTCTCTGCCACAAAAAGTGTAAATGCTAACACCACAACCATGTCCTTCCAGGAGACCTGCAGTGCCAGTACATTTTCAGCAAGAGGACCAAACAGTTGGTGGGTAAGAAGCCCTACACCACTTTCGGTAGAGTCTTGTCGAGCTGGCTGTTCATCGCAGACAGGACAAGACCATTCACTATAAGCACAAAGAGCCCACTAACACCATTGTCAGTGTACCAAAGCCTGATAAAGGACTATGGCTGCATTTACACAGGCAGTCCAATTTTGATATTTTTTTCACTAATTTATCTTTTGACCATTTAGATCAGTTCTGAAATAGATCTGATTAAGGCCAATTAATGGGAAAAAAGGTCAGAATTGGACAGCCAGTGTGGCTCAGCATAAGACCATGTAGAACAGGGGTCTACAACCCTGTTCCTGGAGAGCTACCTTCTTGTAGGTTTTCGCTTAAGCCCCAGTTGAAACTAACCTGGTTCAGTTTATCAACCAGCTAGTTATTAAAATCAGGCGTGCTAGATTAAGGGATGGAGAAGGAAAAATTGACAGGATGTTAGCTCTTCAGGAACAGGGTTGGAGTGAAAACCTACAGGACCAATGGATGCTCCTCATTAGAAAAATTAAAAAAGTAATAATTTTTAGATAAAACTATACTAAATATATTCATATGTCACCAGACAATTGATTAAAATGCAATGTTTTGCAATGAAGGTCTACAGTAACTTCAACAGCACTCTCTGGGGTGTGTCCTCGCTATATTGACCTCAATACAAAACCTAGGAGGCTTGTAGGCCTCACCCCCTTCCATAGACATACAGTGGGGCAAAAAAGTATTTAGTCAGCCACCAATTGTGCAAGTTCTCCCACTTAAAAAGATGAGAGAGGCCTGTAATTTTCATCATAGGTACACTTCAACTATGACAGACAAAATGAGAAAAAAAATCCAGAAAATCACATTGTAGGATTTTTTATGAATTTATTTGCAAATTATGGTGGGAAATAAGTATTTGTACATGGTAATTATGACCACTTCCGGAGCACGTCCTCCAACCAATCAAGGCTTTTGCTGTATGAAATGACATGTTGTCCATCCAATCATAGAATTAGGATCAGAGAATTAACCTAGTGTGTTGTATTGGGATTGTGCCACAGATCATTATGGGGTTCTATGTGTTTGAGAAGCTTGCTGACATTGTTGGACAGAGTTAAAAGTTAGCCTTGCTAACTTCACTAGCTAGCTAGCTACCAGCGCGAGTGTGCAGTGACCTAAAGAACATTGATCGTTCAGCTAAATGGCAAAACAATAGCAGGGAGCATATAAATACCCACACATCGAACTTTAAACGGCAAAACAATAGCAGGGAGCATATAAATACCCACACATCGAACTTTAAACGGCAAAACAATAGCAGGGAACATGTAAATACCCACACATCGAACTTTAACCGGCAAAACAATAGCAGGGAGCATATAAATACCCACACATCGAACTTTAAACGGCAAAACAATAGCAGGGAACATGTAAATACCCACACATCGAACTTTAAACGGCAAAACAATAGCAGGGAACATATAAATACCCACACATCGAACTTTAAACGGCAAAACAATAGCAGGGAACATGTAAATACCCACACATCGAACTTTAAACGGCAAAACAATAGCAGGGAGCATATAAATACCCACACATCAAACTTTAAACGGCAAAACAATAGCAGGGAGCATATAAATACCCACACATCGAACTTTAAACGGCAAAACAATAGCAGGGAGCATATAAATACCCACACATTGACAGCTTCCATCGCATCATCCATCAAAATGTAGATTAAAGAGAGAGGTTGACGCAGTGCATTTTCTTCGCGTGAGCTCAAGTAGGCTTTCCACTTTCCTCCGGTATTTATTTAGCAAAGATGATAACACATAATCACTCCGGACAGACCCAATCAAAAACTCTACACCTAAACATTAGTAATCTGACATGCTGTATGGGATGAAAACGAGAGTATTTTTCAGTCTGATCAACTGTAGGTTACTAATAAGAGCAGTTGCAGCTTATGCGCCCTGTCCATCTGGTCAGGGTAAACTAATTGGTAACGTTATCTATTTATAGTCCATCTGGTCAGGGTAAACTAATTGGTAACGTTATCTATATGTAGTCCATATACAGAAAATGTGAATGTGATCAAATTTTGTTTATATTCAAAATTGGGCAGGCTAGGCTGCATATACATTTTTAATCTAAAATGATTAACTGGAATTATTCAGTCAACATAATAGTGATGACAGATGTGAGTAAATGTTTTGTAAAGCCTACAGTTGCATAGGCCTGTATGATGCAAACATGCATTAAGCAAGCTCAGCCCTGTGAGTTCTGTTGTCTATGTTTCTGGGTTGAGGAAATCCCCCTACTAATCCGGTCTAAATATAATTTATATGAACAAATATAAGGTAGCTGCAGTTTGACAGGGGTTTCATCCCCCCAGGGCCAGGAGTTTTTGTCAGGAGTTTTTTAAAACCATGTGACCTGATTAGGAAAAACTGGTCCCATCACAGCCCATATGAAACCTTTTAACAACTGATTAATCACTGTCATACCTTTATTTAGGACAAAACACACATCACGACAAGAGAGACAACACAACACTACATAAAGAGAGACCTAAGGCAACAACATAGCAAGGCAGCAACACATGACAACACAGCATGGTAGCAACACAACATGACAACAACATGGTAGCAACACAACATGGTAGCAGCACAAAACATGGTACAAACATTATTGGGCACAGTCAACAGCACAAAGGGCAAGAAGGTAGAGACAACAATACATCATGCAAAGCAGACACAACTGTCAGTAAGAGTGTCCAGTCTTTGAATGAAGAGATTGAGATAAAACTGTCCAGTTTGAGTGTTTGTTGCATCTCGTTCCAGTCGCTTGCTGCAGCAAACTGAAAAGACGAGCGACCCAGGGATGTGTGTGCTTTGGGGACCTTTAACAGAATGTGACTGGCAGAACAGGTGTTGTATGTGGAGGATAAGGGCTGCAGTAGATATCTCAGATAGGGGAAGTGATGCCTAAGAGGGTTTTATAAATAAACATCAACCAGTGGGTCTTGCGACGAGTATACAGAGATGACCAGTTTATGGAGGAGTATAGAGTGCAGTGATGTGTCCTACAAGGAGCATTGGTGGCAAATCTGATGGCCGAATGGTAAAGAACATCTAGCCGCTCGAGAGCACCCTTACCTGCCGATCTATAAATTATGTCTCCGTAATCTAGCATGGGTAGGATGATCATCTGAATCAGGGTTAGTTTGGCAGCTGGGGTAAAAGAGGAGCAATTATGATAGAGGAAACCAAGTCTAGGTTTAACTTTAGCCTGCAGCTTTGATATGTGCTGAAAGAAGGACAGTGTATCGTCTAGCCATACTCCCAAGTACTTGTATGAGGTGACTGCCTCAAGCTCTAAACCCTCAGAGGTAATAATCACACCTGTGGCGAGAGAGGCATTATTCTTACCAAACCACATTACCTTTGTTTTGGATGTGTTCAGAACAAGGTTAAGGGCAGAGAAAGCTTGTTGGACACTAAGAAGGCTTTGTTGTAGCGCATTTAATACAAAATCCGGGGAGGGGCCAGCTGAGTATAAGACTGTATCGTCTGCATATAAATGGATAAGAGAGCTTCCTACTGACTGAGCTATGTTGTGGATGTAAATTGAGAAGAGCGTGGGGCCTAGGATTGAGTCTTGGGGTACTCCCTTGGTGACAGGCAGTGGCTGAGACAGCAGATTGTCTGACTTTATACACTGCACTCTTCGAGAGAGGTAGTTAGCAAACCAGGCCAAAGACCCCTCAGAGACACCAATATTCCTTATCCGGCCCAGAAGAATGGAATGGTCTACGGTATCAAAAGCTTTGGCCAAGTCAATAAAAATAGCAATATAACATTGCTTAGTATCAAGGGAAATGGTGACATCATTGATGACCTTTAAGGTTGCAGTGACACATCCATAACCTGAGCGGAAACCTGAGAGAATACTATAGACATCCAGAAAGCAGTCAGTTGATTATTGACAAGTTTTTCCAACACTTTCGATAAACAGGGCTAAATAGAAATATAAATATTTTGTCTAACTGTGTAGTGTGTTGTGTGATTTGTTTTCTCTTCACTTCTCTTTCTCCTGCACTGGTCCAGCCTCTGAACACCTCAACTCATGCCTCATATCCTCATTCAATCACTGCTGTGATCCCTTTCCAGCATGGTGTAAGTAGCCCTCTCATTCCCCTTCCCAATAATATTGTACTATGTCTTCATTAAATGCTTTAGGTTAAAATAATTAGTCTTTGTTGATTTTTGAAACACACTTTGTTGTCTCTGTGCATTCTGCGCCTATACCATCCTCCTCAATTCTTCAAGTCACCAGCCTCCATTACACAGGACGGTAGCTCTCCAGGAACAGGGTTGGAGAGAAAACCTACCGGACGGTAGCTCTCCAGGAACAGGGTTGGAGTGAAAACCTACCGGACGGTAGCTCTCCAGGAACAGGGTTGGAGTGAAAACCTACCAGACTGTGACTCTCCAGGAACAGGGTTGGAGTGAGGATGGTAACTCTCCAGGAACAGGGTTGGAGTGAGGATGGTAACTCTCCAGGAACAGGGTTGGAGTGAGGATGGTAACTCTCCAGGAACAGGGTTGGAGTGAGGATGGTATAACTCTCCAGGAACAGGGTTGGAGTGAGGATGGTATAACTCTCCAGGAACAGGGTTGGAGTGAGGAACAGGGTTGGAGTGAGGTCGGTAGTTCTCCAGGAACAGGGTTGGAGTGAGGATGGTATAACTCTCCAGGAACAGGGTTGGAGTGAGGACGGCAGTTCTCCAGGAACAGGGTTGGAGTGAGGAACAGGGTTGGAGTGAGGTCGGTAGTTCTCCAGGAACAGGGTTGGAGTGAGGTCGGTAGTTCTCCAGGAACAGGGTTGGAGTGAGGTCGGTAGTTCTCCAGGAACAGGGTTGGAGAGACCTGATGTAGAACCACCATAATATCTGCATATTTTCCATCAATCTTCTACATTTGTCTGCCTTCATGGATTCAAAGATATTTCTATTAGCTCTGTAGCATCAAACAGACATTCAGATATTCAAAGAATGTCTATCTAAAATACAGAGGAGTGTACACTGTTTAATGCTAAATCAAGAGAATTGAGTATTCAACAAGAATGTTAAACGGTAAACGTAACATTAAAAAATAAATGTATGAACAGTTCAAGGTGTCTGAGTTTGTCTCAGGTGTAGAGACACATAAGTGCAGAGAACTGTAGATACAGCTTGTTACACCTGATCATGTGATTTACCAAACTATTTTTGCCGACATCGTGTCTATTTCAAGTCTTCTCTCATTGATGGAGACAGGTGTGTGTCCACCCCAAAGTGCTGCATGGCATGATGACAGAGGGCTGTCTCTATCAATGAGAGAAAACTTGAAATAGACAAGATGGTACATTGTTGTATTCAGTGGAGGCTGTTGAGGGGAGGACGGCTCATAATAACTGGCTGGATTTGAGCGAATGGAATAATGGCATCAAACCATGTGCTTGGTGTGCGTGTTTGAAACCATTCCACTGAAAGTATCTATATTTACTAAATTAAAACTGATCCCTTGCGACTGGACACTGACATTTAATGAGACTCTAGGACAACGACAGCCTCGCTAAGGTTGGTTGAAAATTATCTGTGCTAAACCAAACAGTACCTATCTTGTAACTCCCAGTAATGGATACAAACATATTTGGTGAAATCACATGATCTGGTGTAATAATCTGTAACTAATAGAATTAGTGGTCATGATGAAATTGCCGTTAACAAGGAAGCATACCGTAAGAAAATACAGCTTTCAAACTGTCATTTAGCTCCTCATGAGTCATCTGCTTGAAATCCAGCAGAATTCCCAATCCCTCGAGAGGTATACAGTTCCCAGGATACAGTTCTGGTACAATGACACGCACAGGCAAAGGAATTATGTTTGTTTATCTAGAAGCCCAGGTACCATGATATTGTTTGCAAGACACATTTAAAAAATATATATACAGTGGGGAGAACAAGTATTTGACGATTTTGCAGGTTTTCCTACTAACCCTAACCCTAACCCTTAACCCTAACCCTAACCCTAGCAGGTGCCAGGCTAACTAGCTAGCCAACTCCAGTCATGTGCTAACATTAGCTGGTATACCTAGCTTTAGTTGGCTGATTGTAATGTTGTAGCTTTCTGTTTAGTAGCCTTGTCTGCAAAAGATCTCAGATTGTAAAACTTCTATTTTTAGTCATAGATATGGCTACCGGTAATTATTTAGCTAACTTAACTACATAGCTAGCTAGCTACCTAGTCAAGTTAGGAAACAGCTAAATAATTAAATAATAATTTCTCCCAACTGTAACACAGTAGTATGTTAGCCAGCAATACACAATATGGGTTTCAGTAGATTAACTAAAGTTAGCTAGCTTGGTGTTTTGCAGGAAAAATAACTTACTTAGCTATGCACCATATTTGTCATCTGCACTCTTGGTGCTCTCTCTCTCTCTCTCTCTCTCTCTCTCTCTCTCTCTCTCTCTCTCTCTCTCTCTCTCTCTCTCTTCTCTCTCTGTGTCTGAGGACCTGAGCCCTAGAACCATGCCTCAGGATTACCTGGCCTGATGATTCCTTGCTTTCCACAGTCCACCTGGTCATGCTGTTACTCCAGTTTCAACTGTTCTGCCTGCGGCTATGGAATCCTGACCTGTTCAGGGTTCCATAGCAGATGTGCTACCTTGTCCCAGACCTGCTGTTTTCCATAGCATACGTGCTACCTGTCCCAGACCTGCTGTTTTCCATAGCAGACGTGCTACCAGTCCCAGACCTGCTGTTTTCCATAGCAGACGTGCTACCTGTCCCAGACCTGCTGTTTTCCATAGCAGACGTGCTACCTGTCCCAGACCTGCTGTTTTCCATAGCAGACGTGCTACCAGTCCCAGACCTGCTGTTTTCCATAGCAGACGTGCTACCAGTCCCATACCTGCTGTTTTCCATAGCAGACGTGCTACCAGTCCCAGACCTGCTGTTTTCCATAGCAGACGTGCTACCAGTCCCAGACCTGCTGTTTTCCATAGCAGATGTGCTACCTTGTCCCTGACCTGCTGTTTTCAACTCTCTCTCTCGCTCGCTCTCTCTACCGCACCTGCTGTCTCTAACTCTGAAAGATCGGCTATGAAAAGCCAACTGACATTTATTCCTGAGGTGCTGACCTGTTGCACCCTCTACAACCACTGTGATTATTATTATTTAACCATGCTAGTCATCTATGAACGTTTGAACATCTTGGCCATGTGCTGTTATAATCTCCACCCGGCACAGCCAAAAGAGGACTGGCCACCCCTCATAGCCTGGTTCCTCTCTAGGTTTCATCCTAGGTTCCTGCCTTTCTAGGGAGTTGAATTGCTTGCTAACTGGGGGTTTAAGCTGGGTTTCTGTATAGCTCTTTGTGACATCAACTGATGTAAAAAGGGCTTTATAAATACATTTGATTGATTGATTGATTGATTGATTGATTGATTGGCTGTAGCTGAGCTTTTAACGTTAGATAAATCCAAGTATTATTTTTTTATCCTCTTAGCTATATTCTGGTTGAAACATGTATGGATGAATGTCACCATTTAGCTAATAGAATCATCAAAAAATGCTCCAAGGTCGATTTCATGTTGATGAGAGGAATCATTTGAAGCCATTGTGTTTGTTCAGTTCTTTCAGTTTTGCCCAAAGGATTGTGTTGTTAGTGTCCGCCTGCTTTTCAAAAAAGCCTGCCTTCGGGGAGGGGCGGGGGCCAGAGCACAAAGAGAGCCTTACAGTGTGATCAGCATAGCATAGAGCCTCATAGTGTGATCAGCATAACATAGAGCCTCATAGTGTGATCAGTATAACATAGAGGCTTATAGTTTGATCAGCATACCATAGAGCCTGATAGTGTGATCAGTATGACATAGAGCCTTACAGTTTGATCAGCAAATCATAGAGCCTTATAGTGTGATCAGTATGAAATAATCAAATCAAATCAAATCAAATTTATTAATATAGCCCTTCGTACATCAGCTGATATCTCAAAGTGCTGTACAGAAACCCAGCCTAAAACCCCAAACAGCAAGCAATGCAGATGTAGAAGCACGGTGGCTAGGAAAAACTCCCTAGAAAGGCCAAAACCTAGGAAGAAACCTAGAGAGGAACCAGGCTATGTGGGGTGGCCAGTCCTCTTCTGGCTGTGCCGGGTGGAGATTATAACAGAACATGACCAAGATGTTCAAATGTTCATAAATGACCAGCATGGTCCAATAATAATAAGGCAGAACAGTTGAAACTGGAGCAGCAGCACGGCCAGGTGGACTGGGGACAGCAAGGAGTCATCATGTCAGGTAGTCCTGAGGCATGGTCCTAGGGCTCAGGTCCTCCGAGAGAGAGAAAGAAAGAAAGAAAGAGAGAAAGAGAGAATTAGAGATAGCACACTTAAATTCACGCAGGACACCGAATAGGACAGGAGAAGTACTCCAGATATAACAAACTGACCCTAGCCCCCCGACACAAACATAGAGCCTCATAGTTTGATCAGCATATTATAGAGCCTTATAGTGTGATCAGTATGACATAGAGCCTTATAGTGTGATCAGTATGACATAGAGCCTTATAGTGTGGTCAGTATGACATAGAGCCTTATAGTGTGGTCAGCATAGCATAGAGCCTTATAGTGTGATCAGTATGACATAGAGCCTTATAGTGTGATCAGTATGACATAGAACCTTATAGTGTGATCAGTATGACATAGAGCCTTATAGTTTGATCAGTATGACATAGAGCCTTATAGTTTGATCAGTATGACATAGAACCTTATAGTGTGATCAGTATGACATAGAGCCTTATAGTTTGATCAGTATGACATAGAACCTTATAGTGTGATCAGTATGACATAGAGCCTTATAGTGTGATCAGTATGACATAGAGCCTTATAGTGTGATCAGTATGACATAGAGCCTTATAGTGTGATCAGTATGACATAGAGCCTTACAGTTTGATCAGCATGACATAGAGCCTTATAGTGTGATCAGTATGACATAGAGCCTTATAGTGTGATCAGTGTGACATAGAGCCTTATAGTGTGATCAGTATGACATAGAGCCTTATAGTGTGATCAGTATGACATAGAGCCTTATAGTGTGATCAGTATGACATAGAGCCTTATAGTTTGATCAGTATGACATAGAACCTTATAGTGTGATCAGTATGACATAGAGCCTTATAGTTTGATCAGTATGACATAGAACCTTATAGTGTGATCAGTATGACATAGAGCCTTATAGTGTGGTCAGCATAGTATAGAGCCTTATAGTGTGGTCAGTATAGCATAGAGCCTTATAGTGTGATCAGTATGACATAGAGCCTTATAGTGTGATCAGTATGACATAGAGCCTCATAGTGTGATCAGTATGACATAGAGCCTTACAGTTTGATCAGCATGACATAGAGCCTTATAGTTTGATCAGTATGACATAGAACCTTATAGTGTGATCAGTATGACATAGAGCCTTATAGTGTGATCAGTATGACATAGAGCCTTACAGTTTGATCAGCATGACATAGAGCCTTATAGTTTGATCAGTATGACATAGAACCTTATAGTGTGATCAGTATAACATAGAGGCTTTGCGAAATGCCACAAACAGGACTACATTTATTTTTTTTAGACCCCCCCCCCCCCCCATCAATACACAGGAAACTGTCATAAGGGGTATCATTCAGCGAGTGAAGCCCAGACCTGCCTTCCTCCCTGGCAATTATTTGTGAAACATGTCTCACTAACCTAGAAATGCCTCAGACATGAGAAAAATAATCCCAGAATCCCCCAGGGGGAAATTCCCTTTTAACTGCCTCTCCCTCTCTCTTTTGTTTCCAGGCCCCTCTTTCCTACTCCTACCTCTCCTCAAAAATGCTCTTGTCACCTGGTTAATTTCTTCTTTCTCTCTCTAATTGTGAATGGTCTTCTGGTACTTCTCTCTCTCTCTCTGTGTCTCTCTTCTCTCTTCTCTCTCTCTCTCTCTCTCCTCTCTCTCTCTCTCTCTCTCTCTCTCTCTCTCTCTCTCTCTCTCTCTCTCTCTCTCTCTCTCTCTCTCTCTCTCTCTCTCTCTCTCTCTCTCGAGGCAGGGTCCTTTGTGGGCTCCTGTGTACCCCACTTTACATCTAATTGTTCCTGGTTTTGTTGGGGAGTGTGGCTAATATTAACAGCGTGTTACTATAGTGCTTCTTGCTCTTTATAGGCCTGTATTGTCCTTGGCTATAGAATGCATTATAGTATGCAGATCCTCTGTAGCTCAGTTGGTATGGAGCTTACAATGCCAGCATACTGGGTTCAATTCCCCGGACTACTCATACGTGAATAATGTGTGCATGCATGACTGTCGGTCACTTTGGATAAAAGCACATGCTCTTTCCATGACATGACACCAGGTGAATCCAGGTGAAAGCTATGATCCCTTATTGATGTCACCTGTTCAATCAGTGTAGATGAAAGGGAGGACAGGTTAAAGAAGGACTTTTAAGCCTTATACATTTGAGACATGGATTGTGTATGTGTTCCATTCAGAGTGTGAATGGGCAAGACACAGCGCCTCTGTACGGGGTATGGTAGTAGATGCCAGGCACACCGGTTTGTGTCAAGAACTGCAGCGCTGCTGGGTATTTCACGCTCAACAGTTTCCCGTGTGTATCAAGAAATGTCCATTGCCCAAAGGACATCCAGCCAACTTGACACAACTGTGGAAAGCATTAGAGTCAACATGGGCCAGCATCCCTGTGGAACGCTTTCAACACCTTGTAGAGTCCATGTCCTGACGAATTGAAGCTGTTCCGAGGACCAAAGCAGGAGCAAATCAATATTAGGAAGGTGTTCTTAATGTTTTGAATATTATCTGAAATGGAGGGAGATGCTCTAATGAATATCAGTAAACTGAAACGTCGGAATCTTCCTAACTTGGCGAACAGGTAGTCTGCCAATTCACCGCAAATAGACACGCATGACCTAATGAAGCAGAGCAGCATGCTCGGTTGTGTCACCCTCACCTCACCTCTCCCTATCACCCTGTCACTCGACCCTCACATCTCCCTATCATCCTGTAAGGTAACCCTCACATCTCCCTATCACCCTGTCAGGTAACCCTCACCTCTCCCTATCACTCTGTCACTCGACCCTCACCTCTCCCTATCACCCAGTCACTCGACCCTCACCTCTCCCTATCATCCTGTAAGGTAACCCTCACATCTCCCTATCACCCTGTCAGGTAACCCTCACCTCTCCCTATCACTCTGTCACTCGACCCTCACCTCTCCCTATCACCCAGTCACTCAACCCTCACCTCTCCCTATCATCCTGTAAGGTAACCCTCACATCTCCCTATCACCCTGTCAGGTAACCCTCACCTCTCCCTATCACTCTGTCACTCGACCCTCACATCTCCCTATCACCCAGTCACTCGACCCTTACATCTCCCTATCACCCAGTCACTCGACCCTCACATCTCCCTATCACCCAGTCACTCGACCCTCACATCTCCCTATCACTCTGTCACTCGACCCTGACCTCTCCCTATCACCCTGTCACTTGACCCTCAGTTTCTCCAAACCACTCTCTGCTGAGTTCACTCTCTCACCTCTCCTTTTCTTCTCTCTCTCTCTCTCTCTCTCTCTCTCTCTCTCTCCATATCTCCCCCTCTTTCTCTCCCCTCTCCTAAATTACTCTATTTTTGTTGGTTATCTTGTCATGTCCAGTCTTATACCACATTCCAGAATACATTACCCCTCAAAGGAAAGAATCTCCACTTCAAACAGTGTTATGAATCTGAGCAGTATCACTAACTCAGAAGCAATAAAACACAAGGAGAGATTAGATGGCACATATTGGGGATTTGCGAGGCTGGGGGGCATGTGCTGTGGGGTTGTGTGAGGGGGGGGGGGGGGGGCGTTCTGGGGTTCTGTTTTCCAGAAAAGAAAGACAAAGGTAAGAGATGAGGTCAGAGATGCTAAAAACGCAGGCATTATGGATATTTGTTTTCATTACATGCACAGAGACCAGATCTAGGGTCAGATGTTGATGTGGAAGTAGATTCAGCTACATATATTTGTAATGAAACCTACATATATACACTCAGGTTTGGGGTCAATCCCATTTCAATTCAGTCAATTTAGTTTGCAGTACTGCCTGAATTGACTGAATTGAAATGGAATTGGTCCAAAGCCTGTAATCTTAAAGTGACATAGACGGATATGGATTATTACTCACATTCCTGAAACACACACACACACACACACACACACACACACACACATACACACACACACACACACACACACACACACACACACATACACACACACACACACACACACACACACACACACACACTCGCCAATTTCAATAGCTCACACTCACACACACACACACACACACACAGCCCCCCCTCCATATTGTTACTCATATTCCTGAAAATACACATTAGACACACTATGTCCACGCAAGCCCCGAGTAAAAAGCACTAGTATGTGTAATCTGCACACACATAAACACACACACACCCCTGCGTGACTGTGTGCTATAATTACACAGAGACCCTCATTGTGACGTTATTGCCACCGAATTAGCTTTGAGCAAAGAGATCTTCACGCTGTAATGCGGAGGAACTTGTTTACAACTTTCAATAGAGACGGATCATAATCATCACAAATGAAAAGTTCTCGTGGGTTCATAGTTTATCAATGGGGTGGCCTTATCATTTAGCCACGGTTGGAGCCTTGGAAATTCCCCCTTTGTCATATTATTCATTTCTACCCTTGCAGCATGGTATGAGGTCAAACTACGCACGGAGACAATGGCTTGGTTATGATTTCTGAATGTGTTTTTAAGAGTGTATACATTCGGAATTTGGTGCTTGTTTGGCTGTTTAAAAAAAAAAAAAGGGATTGAGGAAATGGGCCAAAGAAGAATGCACACTAGTACACCCCCCGCCCACTGTTTAGCACCTGCATCCTGGCCTACATCGCTTATATCCTGATCCTATATATCCTGTGTGTGTGTGTGTGTGTGTGTGTGTGTGTGTGTGTGTGTGTGTGTGTGTGTGTGTGTGTGTGTGTGTGTGTGTGTGTGTGTGTGTGTGATATATCCCTATATTGTTTTCCATATAGCTGGGGGTAAAAGTTGATCTGCATTCCATGTAATGTTCTGTGTCTGTGGATTGACTCATTGGTTAAAGGGTATCTCTATGAATAGTACTTTTGATTTGATTACGTTGTAATGATAAAATCCTTCTCTGAAGGGACATCAGAACATTCCTATACAGAACATCAAGCTGTCAGCAAACCGACGATTGGGCCTTGAGAGAGGAGATTCTCCATGTCTATCAACCATACACAATCAACTCTTCTGTTTAGTATTTAAGCTTCCGTAGGAGGAACAATTATCTGCAATAAAACACATATTAGTATATCTCCATACCTCTTTCTTTCTCTCATCCTCTAATTTCATTGTCCCTCGCGTTCATATTTCTCTCGCATTCGTTACAGCGCCTCGGCGGGGTGGACGCTCTCACGAGACGCGGCTATGGTGGCTTTGAGGGACAATCTAAACGTGTTATATACATAGAATCACCATTTAATACCTGCAACCCCGCATCTAATCTGTAGCATTTGAAGAGGGTGGATAATTATAGGCTTTGGTTGAAGCATAAAGCATGTTAGTGGAGAGAGAGAGAGAGTGAGAGAAAGAGACAGAGAGAGAGAGAGAGAGGCTGAAGCAGAAGAGAAATAGAGCGAGAGAAAACGCTATGGTCCGGTACCAGCGTCTGTTTCCCATATCAATCAACAGCAGACCCAAGGTGAAAGGACCGTAGAATGGGGCTAGTTAGCCATCCCTGATTGGGCCCACGTTCATGCGTCCGTTCGGATCCATCACGGGTTTGGGGTTGGGGGAAGCGGGTCGGAGGGGGACGGAGAGGACGGGAGAGTGGGGGTCTTTGTCCGGCGGACCCACATTAATTCTATTCTATTGTGCCGGGTG
This sequence comes from Oncorhynchus mykiss, assembly GCF_057628025.1. Taxonomy (NCBI): domain Eukaryota; kingdom Metazoa; phylum Chordata; class Actinopteri; order Salmoniformes; family Salmonidae; genus Oncorhynchus; species Oncorhynchus mykiss. The sequence goes on from NC_143029.1 coordinate 11,220,407, forward strand.
CTGAGAACATTTAGGGATTCTTAAAAGACCCGTTCGCACAATTTCTTTTGTCAGCGACCCTCAGCGCAGAAAAGCAGGCGAGGGACGGAGAGGAGGGGAAGGCAATGGTTGTCAATATATTTAAAAAGAAGGGAAAAAACGTGGGGATAAAAGAGAAGTGGTGAAAAAGCTGGGCTTGGGTTTTTAGAACGTACTTTTTTTAATGACATGGCATGGCCTTGTTGTAACTCAGAGCCCTAGGCGTCCCGGCATACATCCATTCTAGAGGGACTCCGTCATAGAATGTGTATAGAAAACCTCGAGGTTTTTTTTCCCCTTTGAGCAACAGACATTTTTCTCAGGGCACAGAGAGCTTGTCTTGAAGTGGAAATAAAGATAGCGACATAGTCAGACATCACGTTCTCAGAGATATTGAGAAAAACAAACGGTAGGCATAACAAGATATCCAACTCCCTCGTCTAAAAGAAAAACACTTGGTTATCAAATAACTATTTTCCTTCTTTCTGTACATTCCTATGAACTGGGCATAGCCTTGGTTGGAGAATGTGTGTATTTTGACTATGATAATTCGGTGTGTGTGTGTGTGTGTGTGTGTGTGTGTGTGTGTGTGTGTGTGTGTGTGTGTGTGTGTGTGTGTGTGTGTGTGTGTGTGTGTGTGTGTGTGTGTGTGTGTGTGTGTGTGTGTGTGTGTGTGTGTGCATAGGCATCTGAGATATGGAGCAAACAGAGCAGCTGCATCCCCACTTACAAGAAAATTCTCATGATCAATTGGATAATTTGTCATTTTCAATTATTATTTTGAGCTATAGTATGTTATAAAATATATATCTCCATATTATACAGTGAGGAAAAAAAGCATTTGATCCCCTGCTGATTTTGTACGTTTGCCCACTGACAAAGAAAATATCCGTCTATAATTTTAATGGTAGGTTTATTTGAACAGTGAGAGATAGAATAACAACAACAAAAAAATCCAGAAAAACGCATGTCAAAAATGTTTTTGCATTTTAATGAGGAAAATAAGTATTTGACCCCTCTGCCAAACATTACTTAGTACTTGGTGGGAAAACCCTTGTTGGCAATCACAGAGGTCAGACGTTGTAGTTGTTCACCATGTTTGTACACATCTCAGGAGGGATTTTGTCCCACTCCTCTTTGCAGATCTTCTCCAAGTCATTAAGGTTTTGAGGCAGACGTTCGGCAACTCGAACCTTCAGCTCCCTCCACAGATTTTCTATGGGATTAAGGTCTGGAGACTGGCTAGGCCACTCCAAGACCTTAATGAGCTTCTTCTTGAGCCACTCCTTTGTTGCCTTGGCCGTGTGTTTTTGGTCATTGTCATGCTGGAATACCCATCCATGACCCATTTTCAATGCCCTGGCTTAGGGAAGGAGGTTCTCACCCAAGATTTGACGGTACATGGCCCTGTCCATCGTCCTTTGATGCGGTGAAGTTGTCCTGTCCCCTTAGCAGAAAAACACCCCCAAAGCATAACGTTTCCACCTCCATGTTTGACGGTGGGGATGGTGTTCTTGGGGTCATAGGCAGCATTCGTCCTCCTCCAAACACGGCGAGTTGAGTTGATGCCAAAGAGCTCCATATTTGTCTCATCTGACCACAACACTTTCACCCAGTTGTCCTCTGAATCATTCAGATGTTCATTGGCAAACTTCAGACGGGCATGTATATGTTCTTTCTTGAGCAGGGGGACCTTGCAGGCGCTGCAGGATTTCAGTCCTTCACGGCATAGTGTGTTACCAATTGTTTTCTTGGTGAATATTGTCCTAGCTGCCTTGAGATCATTGACAAGATCCTCCCGTGTAGTTCTGGGCTGATTCCTCACCGTTCTCATGATCATTGCAACTCCACGAGGTGAGCTCTTGCATGGAGCCCCAGGCCGAGGGAGATTGACAGTTCTTTTGTGTTTCTTCCATTTGCGAATAATCACACCAACTGTTGTCACCTTCTCACCAAGCTGCTTGTCGATGGTCTTGTAGCCCATTCCAGCCCTGTGTACATCTACAATCTTGTCCCTGACATCCTTGGAGAGCTCTTTGGTCTTGGCCATGGTGGAGAGTTTGGAATCTGATTGATTGATTGCTTCTGTGGACAGGTGTATTTTATACAGGTAACAAACTGAGATTAGGAGCACTCCCTTTAAGAGTGTGCTCCTAATCTCAGCTCGTTGCCTGTATAAAAGACACCTGGAAGCCAGAAATCTTTCTGATTGAGAGTGGGTCAAATACCGATTTCCCTCATTGAAATGCAATTCAATTTATAAAATTTTTGACATGCATTTTTCTGGATTTTTTTGTTATTCTGTCTCTCACTGTTCAAATAAACCTACCATTAAAATGATAGACTAATAATTTCTTTGTCAGTGGGCAAACATACAAAATCAGCAGGGGATCAAATACTTTTTTCCCTCACTGTACGTGATATAATAATTAACATATTGAATTTTGCACCCTGTCCCGTTGCCTCAAGATTTCATTCACTCCGTGCGGTTAAAAACCAATAGTTGCACCACTTGTGTACAAAATAAAAAGGCACCTGCAAAATAACATCTTTATCTATTTTGTTGTGCTGTTGCTACATTTGTATAGTGTCTTGTCTTGTTAAATATCATTTGAGCGGCGTGCACCACGAGCAAATTCATTGTATTGTTTGACTTTGCCTGTAATAACCATGATGAGCACGACCGGACATGTCTTGGCTTCGCTGTATCGCAGCCTCTGAGTAGCCTTCCATCAGCCTACTGGAAGTTGCACCTTTGTGAGAAATAATCAATAGGACTGATATTACATGATTATATCGGTGAAATAATTTCCTGTCATCGATCAGTTAAATCACATTGTTAAAATGTTTTCATTCAGTTACAGAAAGTAACAGTCATGTGCCCCTTATGCAAGTGCACTGTGACTGCTTTGCGGTTACAATGTAGCCAAGCTGTATACATAACCTTCAGGAAAGTATTCATTACACATTTTGCTCAGTGACAGCTTGAATTCAAATAGATTAAATATGTATTTTTTCTCACCCATCTACACACAGTTCCCCATAACGACAAAGTAGAAACATGTTTTTAGATTTTTTTTCTCCAAATGTATTGAAAATTAAATAAATAAATAAATATCTAATTTACATAAGTTTTCCAACCTTTAAGTCAATACTTAGTTAGAATCACCTTTGGCAGTGATTATAGCTGTGAGTCTTTCTGGGAAAATCTCTAAGAGCATTGCGCATCTGGATTGCACAATATTAGCCCTTTAGTCTTTTCAAAATTCTTCAAGCTTTGCAAAGTTGGTTGTTGGTCACTGGGGTACAAGTTGACTGTTGATCATTGCTCGACAGCCATTTTCAAATCTTGCCATAGACTTGCAAGCCGAAGTCAAAACTGTCGATGTAAATCACAGCCATTACTCTGTAACTCAATGAAAGTCACCATTGGCCTCATGGTGAAAGCCCTGAGCAGTTTCCTTCCTCTCCAGCAACTGAGTTAGGAAGGACGCCTGTATCTTTGTAGTGACCATTTTTTTATGCCCATCTACCAATAGGTGCCCTTATTAGCGAGGTGTTGGAAAACCTCCCTGGTCTTTGTGGTTGAATCTGTGTTTGAATCTGTCTTTCTGCCTTCGTGTGTGTGTGTGTGTGTGTGTGTGTGTGTGTGTGTGTGTGTGTGTGTGTGTGTGTGTGTGTGTGTGTGTGTGTGTGTGTGTGTGTTGACTGCTGTGGATCCCCTTTTCCTTATTGACTTCTCAAACAGTATCTAACACTTTGTCCCGGGCACACACAGTGAAAATCCCACAGCTTCTTCCCAAGCACCAGACAAAGAGACAAAACAAACCCCTCTTACATTAACCTGAGTTATTGATTGCTGTGGAATCGGTTGATTGATTGACCAGCTGATCGCATGGCTGAGCAATTGAGGAAGGACTTAGGGGGTCAATGAGTACGATGGGGGCACTGTGTCTGTCTGTCTCTCTCTGTGTGTGTGTGTGTGTGTGTGTGTGTGTGTGTGTGTGTGTGTGTGTGTGTGTGTGTGTGTGTGTGTGTGTGTGTGTGTGTGTGTGTGTGTGTGTGTGTGTGTGTGTGTGCGCGCGCGTGTGTGGCACCTCATTGCATATGAAAGGATGACCATTCCTCCCCAACAGGCTAATCTGGTAGCATGGGGAAGATACTTAGCATGGGAAGATACTTAGCACCTAGAGCTCCCGAGTGTATCACATCCGGCCCGTGACTGGGAGTCCCATAGGGCGGCTCTCAATTGGTCCAGCATCGTCCGGGATTGGCCGGAGTAGGCCGTAATTTGTTCTGAACTTAATTGCCTATTTTAATAGAGGTAAAATAAAACAAATGGGGAAAATAATGATCTATTCTATTCTAATAGTATGGGGAAGATATTGATCTATTCTAATCTAATAGTATGGAGAAGATAATTATCTATTCTAATTTAATAGTATGGAGAAGATAATTATCTATTCTAATCTAATAGTATGGAGAAGATAATTATCTATTATAATCTAATAGTATGGGGAAGATATTTATCTATTATAATCTAATAGTATGGGGAAGATAATTATCTATTATAATCTAATAGTATGGGGAAGATAAGTATCTATTATAATCTAATAGTATGGGGGTAGATAATTATCTATTATAATCTAATAGTATGGGGTAGATAATTATCTATTCTAATCTAATAGTATGGGGTAGATAATTATCTATTATAATCTAATAGTATGGGGTAGATAATTATCTATTATAATCTAATAGTATGGAGAAGATAATTATCTATTATAATCTAATAGTATGGGGTAGATAATTATCTATTATAATCTAATAGTATGGGGTAGATAATTATCTATTATAATCTAATAGTATGGGGTAGATAATTATCTATTATAATCTAATAGTTTGGGGTAGATAATTATCTATTATAATCTAATAGTTTGGGGTAGATAATTATCTATTATAATCTAATAGTATGGGGTAGATAATTATCTATTCTAATAGCTTGGGGAAGATAATTATCTATTATAATCTAATAGTATGGGGTAGATAATTATCTATTATAATCTAATAGTATGGGGTAGATAATTATCTATTATAATCTAATAGTTTGGGGTAGATAATTATCTATTATAATCTAATAGTATGGGGTAGATAATTATCTATTCTAATAGTTTGGGGAAGATAATTATCTATTATAATCTAATAGTATGGGGTAGATAATTATCTATTCTAATCTAATAGTATGGGGTAGATAATTATCTATTCTAATCTAATAGTATGGGGTAGATAATTATCTATTCTAATCTAATAGTATGGGGTAGATAATTATCTATTCTAATCTAATAGTATGGGGTAGATAATTATCTATTCTAATCTAATAGTATGGGGTAGATAATTATCTATTATAATCTAATAGTATGGGGTAGATAATTATCTATTATAATCTAATAGTATGGAGAAGATAATTATCTATTATAATCTAATAGTATGGGGAAGATAATTATCTATTCTAATAGCTTGGGGTAGATAATTATCTATTATAATCTAATAGTATGGGGTAGATAATTATCTATTATAATCTAATAGTTTGGGGAAGATAATTATCTATTATAATCTAATAGTATGGGGTAGATAATTATCTATTCTAATAGTTTGGGGAAGATAATTATCTATTATAATCTAATAGTATGGGGAAGATAATTATCTATTCTAATAGCTTGGGGAAGATAATTATCTATTATAATCTAATAGTATGGGGTAGATAATTATCTATTATAATCTAATAGTATGGGGTAGATAATTATCTATTATAATCTAATAGTATGGGGTAGATAATTATCTATTATAATCTAATAGTATGGGGTAAATAATTATCTATTATAATCTAATAGTATGGGGTAGATAATTATCTATTCTAATCTAATAGTATGGGGTAGATAATTATCTATTATAATCTAATAGTATGGAGAAGATAATTATCTATTATAATCTAATAGTATGGGGTAGATAATTATCTATTTTAATCTAATAGTATGGGGTAGATAATTATCTATTATAATCTAATAGTATGGGGTAGATAATTATCTATTCTAATCTAATAGTATGGGGTAGATAATTATCTATTATAATCTAATAGTATGGAGAAGATAATTATCTATTATAATCTAATAGTATGGGGTAGATAATTATCTATTATAATCTAATAGTATGGGGTAGATAATTATCTATTATAATCTAATAGTTTGGGGTAGATAATTATCTATTATAATCTAATAGTATGGGGTAGATAATTATCTATTCTAATAGCTTGGGGAAGATAATTATCTATTATAATCTAATAGTATGGGGTAGATAATTATCTATTATAATCTAATAGTATGGGGTAGATAATTATCTATTATAATCTAATAGTTTGGGGTAGATAATTATCTATTATAATCTAATAGTATGGGGTAGATAATTATCTATTCTAATAGTTTGGGGAAGATAATTATCTATTATAATCTAATAGTATGGGGTAGATAATTATCTATTCTAATCTAATAGTATGGGGTAGATAATTATCTATTCTAATCTAATAGTATGGGGTAGATAATTATCTATTCTAATCTAATAGTATGGGGTAGATAATTATCTATTCTAATCTAATAGTATGGGGTAGATAATTATCTATTCTAATCTAATAGTATGGGGTAGATAATTATCTATTATAATCTAATAGTATGGGGTAGATAATTATCTATTATAATCTAATAGTATGGAGAAGATAATTATCTATTATAATCTAATAGTATGGGGAAGATAATTATCTATTCTAATAGCTTGGGGTAGATAATTATCTATTATAATCTAATAGTATGGGGTAGATAATTATCTATTATAATCTAATAGTTTGGGGAAGATAATTATCTATTATAATCTAATAGTATGGGGTAGATAATTATCTATTCTAATAGTTTGGGGAAGATAATTATCTATTATAATCTAATAGTATGGGGAAGATAATTATCTATTCTAATAGCTTGGGGAAGATAATTATCTATTATAATCTAATAGTATGGGGTAGATAATTATCTATTATAATCTAATAGTATGGGGTAGATAATTATCTATTATAATCTAATAGTATGGGGTAGATAATTATCTATTATAATCTAATAGTATGGGGTAGATAATTATCTATTATAATCTAATAGTATGGGGTAGATAATTATCTATTCTAATCTAATAGTATGGGGTAGATAATTATCTATTATAATCTAATAGTATGGAGAAGATAATTATCTATTATAATCTAATAGTATGGGGTAGATAATTATCTATTTTAATCTAATAGTATGGGGTAGATAATTATCTATTATAATCTAATAGTATGGGGTAGATAATTATCTATTCTAATCTAATAGTATGGGGTAGATAATTATCTATTATAATCTAATAGTATGGAGAAGATAATTATCTATTATAATCTAATAGTATGGGGTAGATAATTATCTATTATAATCTAATAGTATGGGGTAGATAATTATCTATTATAATCTAATAGTATGGGGTAGATAATTATCTATTATAATCTAATAGTATGGGGTAGATAATTATCTATTATAATCTAATAGTATGGGGTAGATAATTATCTATTATAATCTAATAGTATGGGGTAGATAATTATCTATTATAATCTAATAGTATGGGGTAGATAATTATCTATTATAATCTAATAGTATGGGGTAGATAATTATCTATTATAATCTAATAGTATGGAGATGATAATTATCTATTATAATCTAATAGTATGGGGTAGATAATTATCTATTATAATCTAATAGTATGAGGTAGATAATTATCTATTCTAATCTAATAGTATGGAGAAGATAATTATCTATTCTAATCTAATAGTATGGGGTAGATAATTATCTATTCTAATCTAATAGTATGGGGTAGATAATTATCTATTATAATCTAATAGTATGGAGAAGATAATTATCTATTATAATCTAATAGTATGGGGTAGATAATTATCTATTATAATCTAATAGTATGGGGTAGATAATTATCTATTATAATCTAATAGTATGGGGTAGATAATTATCTATTATAATCTAATAGTATGGGGTAGATAATTATCTATTATAATCTAATAGTATGGGGTAGATAATTATCTATTATAATCTAATAGTATGGAGAAGATAATTATCTATTATAATCTAATAGTATGGGGTAGATAATTATCTATTATAATCTAATAGTATGAGGTAGATAATTATCTATTCTAATCTAATAGTATGGAGAAGATAATTATCTATTCTAATCTAATAGTATGGGGTAGATAATTATCTATTCTAATCTAATAGTATGGGGTAGATAATTATCTATTATAATCTAATAGTATGGAGAAGATAATTATCTATTATAATCTAATAGTATGGGGTAGATAATTATCTATTATAATCTAATAGTATGGGGTAGATAATTATCTACTATAATCTAATAGTATGGGGTAGATAATTATCTATTATAATCTAATAGTATGGGGTAGATAATTATCTATTATAATCTAATAGTATGGGGTAGATAATTATCTATTATAATCTAATAGTATGGGGTAGATAATTATCTATTCTAATCTAATAGTATGGGGTAGATAATTATCTATTATAATCTAATAGTATGGGGTAGATAATTATCTATTCTAATCTAATAGTATGGGGTAGATAATTATCTATTATAATCTAATAGTATGGGGTAGATAATTATCTATTATAATCTAATAGTATGGGGTAGATAATTATCTATTCTAATCTAATAGTATGGGGTAGATAATTATCTATTCTAATCTAATAGTATGGGGTAGATAATTATCTATTCTAATCTAATAGTATGGGGTAGATAATTATCTATTCTAATCTAATAGTATGGGGTAGATAATTATCTATTCTAATCTAATAGTATGGGGTAGATAATTATCTATTCTAATCTAATAGTATGGGGTAGATAATTATCTATTATAATCTAATAGTATGGGGTAGATAATTATCTATTATAATCTAATAGTATGGGGTAGATAATTATCTATTCTAATCTAATAGTATGGGGTAGATAATTATCTATTCTAATCTAATAGTATGGGGTAGATAATTATCTATTCTAATCTAATAGTATGGGGTAGATAATTATCTATTCTAATCTAATAGTATGGGGAAAACAATTACTCTCCCAGTCCTTTTAAACACATTGCTATCTTCCTGATGTGATTCACCACCTGTGGTGACACCAGTGCATTCTTGCCCAATTGCGTTTCCTCAAAGGAAAAAAGCTGGGGAGAAACAAGACACTGACCCTCATTGACCATTGCAATGTTGGGCTATTGTTGTTTATACAGTGTCCACAACAGTAAATTAGAACTGCTATTTAATAAATTCCCTTTTCACTGTAATACTTGAGTTTATTGGTCTTGTTAAAATAACTTGTTTTGATGTCATTTCAAGTTTTTTTAAAGGTCCAATGCAGCCATTGTGTGTGTTTAAGTGTCTGTGTGTGTGTTTACGTGTCTGTGTGTGTGTTTAAGTGTCTGTGTGTGTGTTTAAGTGTCTGTGTGTGTGTGTTTCAGTGTCTGTGTGTGTGTTTAAGTGTCTGTGTGTGTGTGTGTTTAAGTGTCTGTGTGTGTGTGTTTTAGTGTCTGTGTGTGTTTACGTGTCTGTGTGTGTGTTTACGTGTCTGTGTGTGTGTGTGTTTCAGTGTCTGTGTGGGTGTTTAAGTGTCTGTGTGTGTGTTTATGTGTCTGTGTGTGTGTTTAAGTGTTTGTGTGTGTGTTTAAGTGTCTGTGTGTGTGTTTTAGTGTCTGTGTGGGTGTTTACGTGTCTGTGTGGGTGTTTAAGTGTCTGTGTGTGTGTGTGTTTCAGTGTCTGTGTGTGTGTTTAAGTGTCTGTGTGTGTGTGTGTTTCAGTGTCTGTGTGTGTGTTTAAGTGTCTGTGTGTGTGTTTAAGTGTCTGTGTGTGTGTTTAAGTGTCTGTGTGTGTGTGTGTTTCAGTGTCTGTGTGTGTGTTTAAGTGTCTGTGTGTGTGTGTGTTTAAGTGTCTGTGTGTGTGTGTTTTAGTGTCTGTGTGTGTTTACGTGTCTGTGTGTGTGTTTACGTGTCTGTGTGTGTGTTTACGTGTCTGTGTGGGTGTTTAAGTGTCTGTGTGTGTGTTTACGTGTCTGTGTGTGTGTTTAAGTGTCTGTGTGTGTGTTTACGTGTCTGTGTGTGTGTTTAAGTGTCTGTGTGTGTGTTTAAGTGTTTGTGTGTGTGTTTAAGTGTATGTGTGTGTGTGTTTCAGTGTCTGTGTGTGTGTTTAAGTGTCTGTGTGTGTGTTTAAGTGTCTGTGTGGGTGTTTAAGTGTCTGTGTGTGTGTTTAAGTGTCTGTGTGGGTGTTTAAGTGTCTGTGTGTGTGTTTTAGTGTCTATGTGTGTGTGTTTAAGTGTCTGTGTGTGTGTTTAAGTGTCTGTGTGTGTGTTTAAGTGTCTGTGTGTGTGTTTAAGTGTCTGTGTGTGTGTTTTAGTGTCTGTGTGGGTGTTTAAGTGTCTGTGTGTGTTAAAGATTCCAATAACCTAACGTCACCATTCCTCCAGGACAACACATAGCAACAGAGAGGAGAGACGTCGAAACATGACCAGGCATTATAAACTCATTCTCTCTTTTTCAACATTCCTTTGGATTTTCCTTCACTCATTCCAAATACCTGTAGCTTGAGGTTTGAACCAAGATGAAAACTATAACCAAAACCCTAAACAGGTCCAATGCAGCCATTTGTAGCTCAATATCAAATCATTTCTGGGAAACAATTAGCACTTTACTCCATCCCACCAAAACAGGTTGAAATTTCAGGCAGTCTTTTCAAACGGCTCTTACACTGAAAGGGCTTATCATTATTTTCACAGTTTCACAGTATTATTCCAACCTCATAGTGCAGAAATATACAGTACCAGTCAAACATTTGGACACACCTACTTATTCAAGGGTTTTTCTTAAATTTGTACTATTTTCTATATTGCAGAATAATAACGAAGACATTAAAATGAAATATGAAATAACACATATTTATTCATGTAGTAACCAAAAAAGTGTTAAACAAATCAAAATATATTTTAGATTTTAGATTCTTCAAAGTAGCCACCCTATGCCTTGATGACAGCTTTACACACTCTTGGCATTCTCTCAACCAGCTTTACCTGGAATGCTTATCCAACAGTCTTGAAGGAGTTCCCACATATGCTGAGCACTGGGGTCCAACACATCCCAAACCATCTCAAATTGGGTTGAGGTTGGGTGATTGTGGAGGCCAGGTAATCTCATGCAGCACTCCATCACTCTCCTTCATGGTCAAATAGCCCTTACACAGCCTGGAGGCGTGTTGGGTAATTGTCATGTTGAAAACAAATGATAGTCCCACTAAGCGTAAACCAGATGGGATGGTATATCGCTGTAGAATGCTATGGTAACAATGCTGGCTAAGTGTGCCTTGAATTCTAAATAAATCACTGATAGTGTCACCAGCAAAGCACACCCCCCCCCCCCCCCCCCACCCCCCACCCCTCCATGCTTCACGGTGGGAACCGCACATGCAGAGATCACCTGTTCACCTACTCTGCGTTTCACAAAGACACGTGGTTGGAATAAAACATCTCAAATTTGGACTCATCAGACAAAAGGACAGATTTCCACCGGTCTAACATCCATTGCTCATGATTCTTGGCCCAAGCAAGTCTCTTTTTTTTATTGGTGTCCTTTAGTAGTGCAGCAGTTCGACCATGAAGGCCTGATTCACGCAGTGTCCTCTGAACAGTTGATGTAAGAGATGTGTCTCTTACTTGAACTCTGTGAAGCATTTATTCGGGCTGCAATTTGTGAGGTTGGTAACTAATGAACTTATCCTCTGCAGCAGAGGTAACTCTGGTTCTTCCTTTCCTGTGGCGGTCCTCATGAGAGCCAGTTTCATCATAGCGCCTAATGGTTTTTGTGACTGCACTTGAAGAAACTTTCAAAGTTCTTGAAATTTTCCAGATTGACTTGAAATTTTCTGGATTGACTGATCTTCGTGTCTTAAGGTAATGATAGACTGTCGACTCTCTTTGCTTATTTGAGCTGTTCTTTCCATAATATGGACTTCGTCTTTTACCAAATAGGGCAATCTTCTGTATACCACCCCTACCTTGTCACAACACAACTGATTGGCTCGCATTAAGAAGGAAATAAATTCCACAAATGTACCTTTAACAAGGCACTCCTGTTAATTGAAATACATTCCAGGTGACTACTTCATGAAGCTGGTTGAGAGAATGCCAAGAGTGTGCAAAGTTGTCATCAAGGCAAAGGGTGGCTACTTTGAGGAATCTCAAATATAAAATATATTTTGATTTGTTTAACACTTTTTCGGTTACTACATGATTCCATATGTGTTATTTCATAGTTTTGATGTCTTCACTATTATTCTACAATGTAGAAAATAGGAAAAATAAAGAAAAACCCTGGAATGAGTAGGTGTGTCCAAACTTTTGACTGGTACTGTATAAAAAACACAGGAAATCAATTTTTTTTACTGCACTGGGCCTTTAACGTTCTTTTAGCATTCTTTCAACAAAGTGTCTCTCTGTTTCAGGTTGTGGTTTCGTAACTCTGAGACACTTGAAGGAATCTGAATGAACAATGAGGCAGAGTTATGACTTCAGGCTGATAGGGTGTAAGGTAGCGAATCACACAGAGTGAAAGCTTAAAACTGCTATGACGAGAGCCAATGAGATTTGAAAACAAGAGTCATCCCTATAACAGTGCTCTTCAGAATGCACCTCATAAGAGAGAGTAGAAACATGTAGCTCAATGTCTGTGCACAATGTTCAGCAATTCAGCAATGTTCACAATTTCTTTCAGATGATTTTGACAGAAGCAAATATACTTTGATCTGCACAGTCCTTTTAACTTAATGAATTGTTAACTTACCTTGTAAAAGTCAACAAGTATGTGTGGCCTGCACGGGCGTGTTCTAAGAAAAGTCTATTGGATCAGGTACGGACAAGCGAGGAAAGCTCAAAGCTGATTCCAATGCTGCGTTGATGGATTCGGTCTTTTACACTGGCAGGATGAAGACATTCTCACAAAGACAGGGCTCAAGTGTGTGTCAATACGCACACACATAGAAACACACACATAGAAACGCACACGTAGAAACACACACATAGAAACACACACATAGTGTTACGGTGCGTGAATGAGGACCCAAAAGCGAATCAACTTAAACAGAGCTTCTTTAATTACCAAACATAGGTAGGCTCAGATGGACCGGCAGATTCTGACAGGACAGGACAAGGTTACAGCAAACATGATGACAGTCTGGTTCAGGCATGAATGACACAAACAAACAAGAATCCGACAAGGACAGGAGCAGAAACAGAGAGAGATATAGGGACCTAATCAGAGGGAAAAAGGGAACAGGTGGGGAACGGGGTGAATGGGTAGTTAGAGGAGACAAGGGACAGCTGGGGGAAAGCGGGGGAGAAAAGGTAACCTAACACGACCAGCAGAGGGAGACAGGGTGAAGGGAAAGGACAGAGACAAGACAACATGACAGTACATGACAGTACCCCCCCACTCACCGAGCGCCTCCTGGCGCACTCGAGGAGGAAACCTGGCGGCAACGGAGGAAATCATCAATCAGCGCACGGTCCAGCACGTCCCGAGAGGGAACCCAACTCCTCTCCTCAGGACCGTACCCCTCCCAGTCAACTAGGTACTGATGACCACGGCCCCGAGGACGCATGTCCAAGATTTTACGGACCCTGTAGATAGGTGCGCCCTCGACAAGGATGGGGGGGGGGGGGGAAGACGAGCGGGGGCGCGAAGAACGGGCTTAACACAGGAGACATGGAAGACCGGGTGGACGCGACGAAGATATCGCGGAAGAAGAAGTCGCACTGCGACAGGATTAATGACCTGAGAGATACGGAATGGACCAATGAACCGCGGGGTCAACTTGCGAGAAGCCGTCTTAAGGGGAAGGTTCTGAGTGGAGAGCCAAACTCTCTGACCGCGACAATATCTAGGGCTCTTCGTTCTACGCTTATTAGCAGCTCTCACAGTCTGCGCCCTATAACGGCAAAGTGCAGACCTGACCCTCTTCCAGGTGCGCTCGCAACGTTGGACAAAAGCCTGAGCGGAGGGGACGCTGGACTCGGCGAACTGAGATGAGAACAACGGAGGCTGGTACCCGAGGCTACTCTGAAAAGGAGATAGCCCGGTCGCAGACGAAGGAAGCGAGTTGTGGGCGTATTCTGCCCAGGGGAGCTGTTCTGACCAAGACGCAGGGTTGCGAAAAGAAAGACTGCGTAAGATGCGACCAATAGTCTGATTGGCCCGTTCTGCTTGACCGTTAGACTGGGGGTGAAAGCCGGAAGAGAGACTGACGGAAGCCCCAATCAAACGGCAAAACTCCCTCCAAAATTGAGACGTGAATTGCGGACCTCTGTCCGAAACGACGTCTGACGGAAGGCCATGAATTCTGAAAACATTCTCGATGATGATTTGTGCCGTCTCTTTAGCAGAAGGAAGCTTAGCAAGGGGAATGAAATGAGCCGCCTTAGAGAACCTATCGACAACCGTAAGAATAACAGTCTTCCCCGCTGACGAAGGCAGTCCGGTGACAAAATCTAAGGCGATGTGAGACCACGGTCGAGAGGGAATAGGAAGCGGCCTGAGACGGCCGGCAGGAGGAGAGTTACCGGACTTAGTCTGCGCGCAGACCGAACAAGCAGCCACGAAACGACGCGTGTCATGCTCCCGGGTGGGCCACCAGAAACGCTGGCGAATGGAAGCAAGCGTACCCCGAACGCCAGGGTGGCCGGCTAACTTGGCAGAGTGAGCCCACTGAAGAACGGCCAGACGAGTAGGAACGGGAACGAAAAGAAGGTTCCTAGGACAAGCGCGCGGCGACGGAGTTTGAGTGAGTGCTTGCTTTACCTGCCTCTCAATTCCCCAGACAGTCAACCCGACAACACGCCCCTCAGGGAGAATCCCCTCGGGGTCAGTGGAGGCTACTGAAGAACTGAAGAGACGAGACAAAGCATCAGGCTTGGTGTTCTTAGAGCCCGGACGATAAGAAATCACGAACTCGAAACGAGCGAAAAACAGCGCCCAACGCGCCTGACGCGCATTAAGTCGTTTGGCAGAACGGATGTACTCAAGGTTCCTATGGTCAGTCCAAACGACAAAAGGAACGGTCGCCCCCTCCAACCACTGTCGCCATTCGCCTAGGGCTAACCGGATGGCGAGCAGTTCGCGGTTACCCACATCATAGTTACGTTCCGACGGCGACAGGCGATGAGAAAAATACGCGCATGGGTGGACCTTGTCGTCAGAGAGGGAGCGCTGAGAAAGGATGGCTCCCACTCCCACCTCTGACGCGTCAACCTCGACAACGAACTGTCTAGAGACGTCAGGTGTAACAAGGATAGGAGCGGATGTAAAACGATTCTTGAGGAGATCAAAAGCTCCCTGGGCGGAAACGGACCACTTAAAGCACGTCTTGACAGAAGTAAGGGCTGTGAGAGGAGCTGCCACCTGACCGAAATTACGGATGAAACGACGATAGAAGTTCGCGAAGCCGAGAAAGCGCTGCAGCTCGACGCGTGACTTAGGGACGGGCCAATCAATGACAGCTTGGACCTTAGCGGGATCCATCTTAATGCCTTCAGCGGAAATAACAGAACCGAGAAATGTGACGGAGGAGGCATGAAACGTGCACTTCTCAGCCTTCACAAAAAGACAATTCTCTAAAAGGCGCTGGAGGACACGTCGAACGTGCTGAACATGAATCTGGAGTGACGGTGAAAAAATCAGGATATCGTCAAGGTAAACGAAAACAAAGATGTTCAGCATGTCTCTCAGGACATCATTGACTAATGCCTGAAAGACAGCTGGAGCGTTAGCGAGGCCGAAAGGAAGAACCCGGTATTCAAAGTGCCCTAACGGAGTGTTAAACGCCGTCTTCCACTCGTCCCCCTCCCTGATGCGCACGAGATGGTAAGCGTTACGAAGGTCCAACTTAGTGAAAAACCTGGCTCCCTGCAGGATCTCGAAGGCTGAAGACATAAGAGGAAGCGGATAACGATTCTTCACTGTTATGTCATTCAGCCCTCGATAATCTATGCAGGGGCGCAGAGACCCGTCCTTCTTCTTGACAAAAAAAAACCCCGCTCCGGCGGGAGAGGAGGAGGGGACTATGGTACCGGCGTCAAGAGCTACAGACAAATAATCTTCGAGAGCCTTACGTTCGGGAGCCGACAGAGAGTATAGTCTACCCCGGGGGGGGGGGTGGTTCCCGGAAGGAGATCAATACTACAATCATACGACCGGTGTGGAGGAAGAGAGGTGGCCCTGGACCGACTGAACACCGTGCGCAGATCGTGATATTCCTCCGGCACCCCTGTCAAATCACCAGGCTCCTCCTGTGAAGAAGAGACAGAGGAAACAGGAGGGATAGCAGACATTAAACATTTCACATGACAAGAGACGTTCCAGGAGAGGATAGAATTACTAGACCAATTAATGGAAGGATTATGACAAACTAGCCAGGGATGGCCCAAAACAACAGGTGTAAAAGGTGAACGAAAAATTAAAAAATAAATGGTTTCACTATGATTACCAGAAACAGTGAGGGTTAAAGGTAGCGTCTCACGCTGAATCCTGGGGAGAGGACTACCATCCAGGGCGAACAAGGCCGTGGGCTCCTTTAACTGTCTGAGAGGAATGTCATGTTCCCGAGCCCAGGTCTCGTCCATAAAACAGCCCTCCGCCCCAGAGTCTATTAAGGCACTGCAGGAAGCTGACGAACCGGTCCAGCGTAGATGGACCGACAAGGTAGTGCAGGATCTTGAAGGAGAGACAGGAGTAGTAGCGCTCACCAGTAGCCCTCCGCTTACTGACGAGCTCTGGCCTTTTACTGGACATGAAGTGACAAAATGACCAGCGGAACCGCAATAGAGACAGAGGCGGTTGGTGATTCTCCGTTCCCTCTCCTTAGTCGAGATGCGGATACCTCCCAGCTGCATGGGCTCAGCACCCGAGCCGGCAGAGGAAGATGGTAGTGATGCGGAGAGGGAGGCGACGGAGAGCGCGAGCTCCTTTCCACGAGCTCGGTGACGAAGATCAACCTGTCGCTCAATGCGAATAGCGAGTTCAATCAAGGAATCCACGCTGGAAGGAACCTCCCGGGAGAGAATCTCATCCTTTACCTCTGCGCGGAAACCCTCCAGAAGACGAGCGAGCAAGGCCGGCTCGTTCCAGCCACTGGAGACAGCAAGAGTGCGAAACTCAATAGAGTAGTCTGTTATGGATCGATTGCCTTGACATAGGGAAGACAGGGCCCTGGAAGCCTCCTCCCCAAAAACAGATCGATCAAAAACCCGTATCATCTCCTCCTTAAAGTCTTGATACTGGTTAATACACTCAGCCCTTGCCTCCCAGATTGCCGTGCCCCACTCACGAGCCCGTCCAATAAGGAGAGATATGACGTAGGCGACACGAGCAGTGCTCCTGGAGTAAGTGTTGGGCTGGAGAGAAAACACAATATCACACTGGGTGAGGAACGAGCGGCATTCAGTGGGCTCCCCAGAGTAACACGGCGGGTTATTGATTCTGGGCTCCGGAGATTCGAAAGCCCTGGAAGTGGCCGGTGGATCGAGGCGGAGATGGTGAACCTGTTCTGTGAGGTTGGAGACTTGGGTGGCCAGGGTCTCAACGGCATGTCGAGCAGCAGACAATTCCTGCTTGTGTCTGCCTAGCATCGCTCCCTGGATCTCGACGGCTGAGTGGAGAGGATCCGAAGTCGCTGGGTCCATTCTTGTTCGGATTCTTCTGTTACGGTGCGTGAATGAGGACCCAAAAGCGAATCAACTTAAACAGAGCTTCTTTAATTACCAAACATAGGTAGGCTCAGATGGACCGGCAGATTCTGACAGGACAGGACAAGGTTACAGCAAACATGATGACAGTCTGGTTCAGGCATGAATGACACAAACAAACAAGAATCCGACAAGGACAGGAGCAGAAACAGAGAGAGATATAGGGACCTAATCAGAGGGAAAAAGGGAACAGGTGGGGAACGGGGTGAATGGGTAGTTAGAGGAGACAAGGGACAGCTGGGGGAAAGCGGGGGAGAAAAGGTAACCTAACACGACCAGCAGAGGGAGACAGGGTGAAGGGAAAGGACAGAGACAAGACAACATGACAGTACATGACACATAGAAACACACACATAGAAACACACACATAGAATCACACACATACAGTGCCTTCAGAAAGTATTCACACCCCTTGACCTTTTCCACATGTTGTTGTGTTGCAGCCTGAATTTAAAATGGATTACATTGAGATTTTGTGTCACTTCCCTACACACAATACCCCATAACGTCAAAGTGGAATTATGTTTTTAGACATTTTTACAAATTAATTACGAATGAAAAGTTTAAAGGTCTTGAGTTAATAACTATTCAACTCCTTTATTATGGCAAGCTTAATGTTCAGGGGTAAAAATGTGCTTAACAAGTCACATAATATGTTAATAATAGTGTTATAATAGTGTTCAACATGATTTTTGAATGACTACCTCGTCTCTGTAACGCACACAATTATCTGTAAGGTCCCTCAGTCGAACAGTGAACTTCAAACACAGATTCAACCACAGAGACCAGGGAGGTTTTCCAATGCCTCACAAAGGAAAGGGAAAGGGAGGGCACCTATTGGTAGATGGGTAATCATGTTATGGGTATGCTTGTAATCGTTAAGGATTTAAAAAATAAACGGAATGGAGCTTAGCACAGGCAGAATCCTAGATGAAAACCTTGTTCAGTCTGCTGTCCACCAGACACTGGGAGATGAATTCCGCAGGACATTAACATAAAACACAAGGACAAATCTACACTGGTAAATGTTACTGAGTGGACGAATTAGAGTTTTGAAATGGTTGTCTAGCAATCAGCAAAAAACAATTTGACAGAGCTTTAATCATTTTGAAAAGACTAATGGGCAAATATTGTACTATCCAGATGTGCAAAGATCTAAGACATTTACCCAGAAAGACTCACAGCTGTAATCACTGCCAAAGGTGATTCTAACATGTATTGACTCAGGGGTGTGAATATTTATGTAAATAAGATATTTCTGTATTTCATTTTCAATAACTTTGCTAAATTCTCTAAAAATATGTTTTCACTTTGTAATTATGGAGTATTGTGTGTAGATGGGTGAGAAAACAATCAATTGAATCCATTTTTAATTCAGGTTGTAACACAACAAAATGAGGAATAAGTCAAGGGGTATAAATACTTTCCGAAGGCCCTGTACATACAGACTCCCACCCCCCACTAACCCCCTACACACACACACACACATGCGAGGTTGAATGAATGCATGGCGTCTCCCTGTAATCACTTCTCACCCAAAAACCTAACTCTAGTGACCCATAGCCGTCTTTTATTTACTGTCTGATACCACCTCAATCCTTTCTCCTCTCCTCCCCTGAGCTGTTTCTTTGCTTCAGCTTCTGTTTTTTATTAAGTCAGGCTACCCTAAGGAAGTAACTCACGTCCTTATTATCTACACATGAAATGGGGGTCCAGGCCACTACAGTCATACCACGAAACCACGGCAACAGCTGGCTCTAATTGATGTTATAGGATCAAACTGCTAACATATGACTATGCCCCCCCCCCTCCTCCCCAATCCAACACAACCAACAACACACTATATACCCCACTTACTCTGAGGGTCCCAACAGACACACAGTCACGGGTTGAAGTGAATCATCGAAAAGAAAGGATGAGGTTGAAAAGAGAGGGGAAAGAAAGAGGAGGTTCAAAAGTAGTCTATCCTGGTCAACAAAGAGAGCGAGAGAAGAGATCGAGAAGAAAGAGAGAGAGTGAGAGAAGAGAGAGGTGATTCAGGAAGCATGGTGTGGTTTTCTGATGGTTCTGAAGTGGTCTACTCTATGCCTTGATGATTCAGTATTCTACTATGTCCTGGCCAACAGAAGACCATTGAGTTGACAAAGTGGAAGAAGGTGGATGAGAGAAAGAATGACTGTCAGGCTGTGATGCTAAAGGAACCACAGTGTAGTTTCTGTCTGGCGTTGATGCTAAAGGAACCACAGTGTAGTTTCTGTCTGGCGTTGATGCTAAAGCAACCACAGTGTAGTTTCTGTCTGGCGTTGATGCTAAAGGAACCACAGTGTAGTTTCTGTCTGGCGTTGATACTAAAGGAACCACAGTGTAGTTTCTGTCTGGCGTTGATGCTAAAGGAACCACAGTGTAGTTTCTGTCTGGCGTTGATGCTAAAGGAACCGCAGTGTAGTTTCTGTCTGGCGTTGATGCTAAAGGAACCACAGTGTGGTTTCTGTCTGGCGTTGATGCTAAAGGAACCACAGTCTAGTTTCTGTCTGGCGTGGATCATCGCCGGAGGCTCTGGACTGCGGATCATCGCCGTAGGCCCCGGGCTGGGGACCCTCGCTGCGTGGATCATCGCCGGAGGTTCTCGACTGTGGCCCGTCGTTGGAGGTTCCGGACAGTGGCCCGTCGTTGGAGGTTCCGGACTGTGGCCCGTCGTGGGAGGTTCCGGAATGTGGCCCATCGTGGGAGGTTCCGGACTGTGGCCCGTCGTGGAAGGTTCCGGACTGTGGCCCGTCGTTGGAGGTTCCGGTCTGTGAACTGTCGCCAGACACTCTGGACTGGGTACTGTCGCCGGACGCTCTGGACTGGGTACTGTAGCCGGACACTCTGGACTGGGTACTGTAGCTGGACGCTCTGGACTGGGTACTGTCGCCGGACGCTCTGGACTGGGTACTGTAGCCGGACACTCTGGACTGGGTACTGTCGCCGGACGCTCTGGACTGGGTACTGTAGCCGGACGCTCTGGACTGGGTACTGTAGCCGGACGCTCTGGACTGGGTACTGTAGCTGGACGCTCTGGACTGGGTACTGTCGCCAAACGCTCTGGACTGGGTACTGTCGCCGGACGCTCTGGACTGGGTACTGTTGACGGACGCTCTGGACTGGGTACTGTAGCCGGACGCTCTGGACTGGGTACTGTAGCCGGACACTCTGGACTGGGTACTGTAGCCGGACACTCTGGACTGGGTACTGTAGCCGGACACTCTGGACTGGGTACTGTTGACGGATGCTCTGGACTGGGTACTGTCAGCGGACGCTCTGGACTGGGTACTGTCGCCGGATGCTCTGGACTGGGTACTGTTGCCAGACGCTCTGGACTGGGTACTGTAGCCGGACGCTCTGGACTGGGTACTGTTGACGGATGCTCTGGACTGCCGAGGCGCACTGTAGGCCTGGTGTGCGTGGTGCCGGCACTGGTGGTACCGGGCTGGGGACACGCACCTTAGGGCGAGTGCGGGGAGGAGGAACAGGACGTACTGGACTCTGGAGGCACACTGGAGGCCTGGTGCGTGGTGCCGGCACTGGTGGTACCAGGCTGGGGACACGCACCTCAGGGCAATTGCGAGGAGCAGGAACAGGGCGTACTGGACTCTGGAGGCGCACTGGAGGTCTGGAGTGTAGAGCTGACACAACCCGTCCTGGCTGGATGTTTATTTTCACCCTGCAAATATAAGGTGTCAAAAACAGTGGGTCCATACTCCAATGGAGTGGTTTTAGTACCTGGGAGTGGAGTGGATTTAGTAACTAGGAGTGGAGGGATTTTAGTACCTAGGACTGGAGCTGTCTTAGTACCTAGGAGTGGAGGGGTTTTAATACTTCGGAGTGGAGTTGTTTTAGTACCTAGGAGTGGAGGGCTTTTAATACTTCGGAGTGGAGTTGTTTTAGTACCTAGGAGTGGAGGGGTTTTATTACCTAGGAGTAGAGGGGTTTGAATACTTCAGAGTGGAGTTGTTTTAGTACCTAGGAGTGGAGGGGTTTTAATACTTCGGAGTGGAGTTGTTTTAGTACCTAGGAGTGGAGGGGTTTTATTACCTAGCACAGCCTTGCAAATTGGGGCACTTAAAAAGTGAATGAGCCTCTCCCTGTTGTTTCTAATGGCCCTCTTGTTACTGAAGCTGAAGAAGTGTGTGTGTGTATGTGTCACTGAAGTTTACTACGATCAGCAGGACGCATAATTAGCCCAATCAAAGAGGAAGTCAAGTGGCGGTTATTATGAACGGTTGTCGTAACGACGGCCATTATAACCAGGCGACGGTGGAAAGATATTGATGTGTAGACGCAGGCTCTCTACTTGATGTGGAGGAGATTTATACTGCGGGCTGAATCTATTTGTGTGTGTGTGTGTGTGTGTGTGCCTGCGCGTGTGTGTGTGTGTGTGTGTGTGTGTGTGTGTGTGTGTGTGTGTGTGTGTGTGTGTGTGTGTGTGTGTGTGTGTGTTGTTAAATAGCCTGACATACAATTAAAGATATATGGTCATAGACAGGCATGTAAAGGGGGATGGCGATGAAGGCTGTCTAGTAAATACCAGTCAGACGAGTACAATGAATTAGATATAGTTTGAAAGGAAATGATCAAGGGAGACGCCACAGTCTGCACACTGCATTCTGTGCTTCTACGTGGTTTACCGGTGATCATTTGAAAGGGACATTTTAAAAGTATGTCATAGGAAGTCCTTTATAGGCTACGAGGGCGTGTTAGGGAGATGAATTAAGGATTGTGAATGTATGCAGATCCTTATTATGGAAAGAAAGTAATCTCATATTCAATCCCTGTGTTTGTCTCTCACCATCTCTCTCTTTCTCTCTTTCTACATCACCCCTGTCTATCTCCCACTTCTCTCTCTTTATATCATTCTCTCCTTATTTATCATTCTCTCTCTCTCTTTCTCTCTCCACACACAAGTGACCAATCAGTTTCTCCACAGCTCTAATCAATGATCTCAGATAAGCTAAGAGGCTATTTTCATTGCAAACATTTAAGGAGAGGCAGCGCGGCGAGATTTCAATATACACATACGTACATGTACATAAACATTTCAATGAATGTGACGTCCTTGATCTACCCTCGTTGTGGCTGGCATCGTGACGTCCTTGATCTACCTTCGTTGTGGCTAGCAACGTGACGTTCTTGATCTACCCTCGTTGTGGCTTGGCTAGCAACGTGACGTCCTTGATCTACCCTCGTTGTGGCTAGCAACGTGACGTTCTTGATCTACCTTCGTTGTGGCTGGCAACGTGACGTTCTTGATCTACCCTCGTTGTGGCTGGCAACGTGACGTTCTTGCTCTACCCTCGTTGTGGCTGGCAACGTGACGTCCTTGATCTACCCTCGTTGTGGCTGGCAACGTGACGTTCTTGATCTACCTTCGTTGTGGCTGGCAACGTGACGTTCTTGATCTAACCTCGTTGTGGCTGGCAACGTGACGTCCTTGATCTACCTTCGTTGTGGCTGGCAACGTGACGTTCTTGCTCTACCCTCGTTGTGGCTGGCAACGTGATGTCCTTGATCTACCTTCGTTGTGGCTGGCAACGTGACATCCTTGATCTACCCTCGTTGTAGCTGGCAACGTGACGTCCTTGATCTACCTTCGTTGTGGCTAGCAACGTGACGTCCTTGATCTACCCTCGTTGTGGCTGGCAACGTGACGTCCTTGATCTACCATCGTTGTGGCTTGGCTAGCAACGTGACGTCCTTGATCTACCCTCGTTGTGGCTGGCAACGTGACGTCCTTGATCTACCATCGTTGTGGCTAGCAACGTGACGTCCTTGATCTACCCTCGTTGTGGCTCGCAACGTGACGTCCTTGCTCTACAGCTCCAAATGTACTGTAATATTTCAGTATCATAGTAGCCTCTGACTAGCCATTAAGTTATTTGAAACTTACTATTCAACATTGCAAGCAACACTTCCTCTAAAACATATTAGCTAGCAACTCTTGAATAATGCAACCAAACCGTATTACACTCTTGAATAATGCAACAAATCACAAGCATGTGCATACAATCAATTAAACAATTTATTTTCTTGTTTGTATACACATTAGGTAAATGTAGCTTGCAAGAAAATAACACAGCTAGCTAGTAACAATCAACATTTGATTTGATTTGATGAAGAGTCACCCCTGTCATAGGATTATAAAAGTACAAACCAGGCTTTGTTTTATCAATATCATGGAGGTCTATAATTATATGAGGTAAACTCAAAATTACAACTGAAACTTTACAAATTCCCTTGTGTGTTGATTAGCTTCTTGCTGCATGCTTTTGGACTGGATAGTGGCTCAGAGCAGCCAAAGGGGAAAACTCCATTGAGCTTTCCTTTCTTAATGCTAAGCCGACACTTTCACAACGTAACAGGTTGTTACAGCAATTTCAACTGAGAACTCAATAAAGCAAGTCTCTAATACAGTATAATGAAAATGTCAACAACCAAAAATATTGCTCTGCAGTAGGAATGTTGGGCTGAAGGTGCCAGTTCTGTTTACACTGTCCTCCTCCTGTCATCTGGAGAGTGTTGTGTGCAACCTCCAGAGCTAGTGTTCGAGACGTGAGAAATACACAAGTTAACATTAAAATAATGTCTCTGAAGAATCGATACCTCTCGAGACTCTCTCAAAATTCTCTTTAATTCTCATCAAGGAGAATAGAACTTAAGTCCTACGGGGAAAAAACTACAGTTTTCTACCACCCCCAAAAGGCCGCTAATATTATAGATCAGAGGTGTCCAACTAATCTCATGGAGGACCTAGTGTGTACAGGTTTGAGTTGTTCCCTTTCAATTAAGACAGAGACAACCAGGTGTGACCTTAATCAAGTAGAAGGGAGGAGCGAAAACCCGCAGACACCCGGCCCTCCGTGGAATTAGTTTGACACCTGTGCTATACGGTGATTGGGCCAGAGGAGGGGGGCGGTACTAATATTATAGGGGGTATTGGCCAGAGGAGGGGGGAGATACTAATATTATAGGGGGTATTGGCCAGAGGAGGGGGGCGGTACTAATATTATAGAGGGTATTGGCCAGAGAATGGGGGCGGTACTGATATTATAGGGGGTATTGGCCAGAGGAGGGGGGAGGTACTAATATTATAGGGGGTATTGGCCAGAGGAGGGGGGAGATACTAATATTATAGGGGGTATTGGCCAGAGGAGGGGGGCGGTACTAATATTATAGGGGGTATTGGCCAGAGGATGGGGGCGGTACTGATATTATAGGGGGTATTGGCCAGAGGAGGGAGGGATGGGGGGTACTAATATTATGGGATGGGCCAGAGGAGGTGGAGATGGGGGGGGGGGGGTACTAATATTATGGGATGGGCCAAAGGAGGTGGAGATGGGGGGTACTAATATTATGGGATGGGCCAGAGGAGGTGGAGATGGGGGGTAATAATACTATGGGATGGGCCAGAGGAGGTGGAGATGGGGGGGGTACTAATATTATGGGATGGGCCAGAGGAGGTGGAGATGGGTGGTACTAATACTATGGGATGGGCCAGAGGAGGTGGAGATGGGTGGTACTAATACTATGGGATGGGCCAGAGGAGGTGGAGATGGGGGGTACTAATATTATGGGATGGGCCAGAGGAGGTGGAGATGGGTGGTACTAATACTATGGGATGGGCCAGAGGAGGTGGAGATGGGGGGTACTAATATTATGGGATGGGCCAGAGGAGGTGGAGATGGGTGGTACTAATACTATGGGATGGGCCAGAGGAGGGGGATGGTAAGGGGCACTGGTACTGAGAAAGTTATTGATTCAGGAAATTCCTAAAACACTCCAGGGGGGAGAGGCGTGGTGCATAGCAAAAAAAACTATAGTGGGCTCATTCAATGACCCTTAGTCAGCACATGCTGGGGGGATGGGGCCATGGACAAAAGGCACCATTCTGCCAACAATGAGGGGCATTTAGACTATCACATACCCCAGTCCAGTGACTCTGTTTGGGGGGAGGGGGGAGGGAGCTCGGGGCTTGGTGGTGGGGGAGGGACATCAATAGAAGGAGCTAGGCTATAAAGAGAGGGGTCAGTGGCTTGTCTTAAAGCTAAGGGTCAAAGGTCAGGGAGAGGAGCCATTGACACAGAGATATCACAGTTGTAAAACAGAGGGGTGTTGGGGGTTGGGGAAGAGTGACAGGACATAGGAGCATCACACAAAGGGTTGGTAACAGAGGGCTAATTTAGAGACACAGTAGGATGGTCTGAGGACTGCAAAGGAAATGAGTCCTGAGGAAATGAGGGTTGCAAAACTTTCCCAAATGTCCCAGGTTCTCCAGAAATCACTGAATTGTACAACCCTAGTCTTGTTTCTTAGGTCTCTCTTTATGTAGTGTTGTGGTATCTCTCTTTATGTAGTGTCGGGGTGTCTCTCTTTATGTAGTGTTGTAGTATCTCTCTTTATGTAGTGTTGGGGTGTCTCTCTTTATATAGTGTTGGGGTGTCTCTCTATATGTAGTGTTGGGGTGTCTCTCTTTATGTAGTGTTGGTGTGTCTCTCTTTATGTAGTGTTGTGGTGTCTCTCTATATGTAGTGTTGTGGTGCCTCTCTTTATATAGTGTTGGGGTGTCTCTCTATATGTAGTGTTGTGGTGCCTCTCTTTATATAGTGTTGGGGTGTCTCTCTATATGTAGTGTTGTGGTGCCTCTCTTTATATAGTGTTGGGGTGTCTCTCTATATGTAGTGTTGTGGTGTCTCTCTTTATGTAGTGTTGTAGTATCTCTCTTTATGTAGTGTTCTGGTGTCTCTCTTTATGTAGTGTTGTAGTATCTCTCTTTATGTAGTGTTGTGGTGTCTCTCTTTATGTAGTGTTGTGGTGTCTCTCTTTATGTAGTGTTGTGGTGTCTCTCTTTATGTAGTGTTGTGGTGTCTCTCTTTATGTAGTGTTGTAGTATCTCTCTTTATGTAGTGTTGTGGTGTCTCTCTTTATGTAGTGTTGGGGTGTCTCTCTTTATGTAGTGTTATAGTAGCTCTCTTTATGTAGTGTTGTAGTACCCAGTAGGTCCCTTAGGTCCTCCGGAACTGGCCTTTTTAAACTATCCAAATGCCTTGGACCAAGAGGCATGGAGAGACAGCCTTTAGTTATTATGCCCCCAACCTCTGGAATAACCTGAAAGAGAACCTGAGGGGGACCAAGAGGCATGGAGAGACAGCCTTTAGTTACTATGCCCCCAGCCTCTGGAATAGCCTGCCAGAGAACCTGAGGGGGACCAAGAGGCATGGAGAGACAGCCTTTAGTTATTATGACCCCAGCCTCTGGAATAGCCTGCCAGAGAACCTGAGGGGGACCAAGAGGCATGGAGAGACAATCTTTAGTTATTATGCCCCCAGCCTCTGGAATAGCCTGCCAGAGAACCTGAGGGGGACCAAGAGGCATGGAGAGACAGCCTTTAGTTATTATGACCCCAGCCTCTGGAATAACCTGCCAGAGAACCTGAGGGGGACCAAGAGGCATGGAGAGACAATCTTTAGTTATTATGCCCCCAGCCTCTGGAATACCCTGCCAGAGAACCTGAGGGGGACCAAGAGGCATGGATAGACATCCTTTAGTTATTATGCCCCCAGCCTCTGGAATAACCTGTCAGAGAACCCGAGGGGGACCAAGAGGCATGGAGAGACAGCCTTTAGTTATTATGACCCCAGCCTCTGGAATAGTCTGCCAGAGAACCTGAGGGGGACCAAGAGGCATGGAGAGACGCTCAACAACACACATCGGTACAATAGGGTGAGGCATGCCGTCTTATCCAAACTCAGCTGACCTGGCATATTTTGTTACCAAAACGTTGTGTGCGTGTGTGTTTGTCTGCATGTGTCTGTACATGCTTATAGACTGTATATCTGAAAACCCACAACAACCATTACACTCCACCCTACACTACACTAAACTATATTACACTACAGTATAATACACTACACTATATTACACTACACTATATTACACTACACTATATTACACTAGACCATATTACACTACACTATATTACACGATACTACACTACACTATACTACACTACACTATATTACACTACACTATGCTACACGATACTGCACTACACTACACTACACTACACTACATTACATGATACTACACTACATTACACGATACTACACTACACTACATTACACTACACTATATTGCACGATACTACACTACACTACACTATATTACACTACACTATATTACACTACACTACATTTCACTACACCATACTACACTACACTATATTACACGATACTACACGACACTATATTACATGATACTACACCACACAATACTACACGATACTGCACTACACTACATTACACTACACTACACTACATTACACGATACTACACTACACTATATTACACTACACTATATTTCACTACACTATATTACACTACACTATATTACACTACACTTCACTATATTACACGATACTACACTACACTATATTACACTTCACTATATTACACAATACTACACTACATTACACTATATTTCACTATACTACACTATATTACACTACACTATATTACACTTCACCATATTACACGATACTACACTACACTACACTATATTACACTACACTATATTACACGATACTACACTACACTACACTATATTACACTACACTATATTACATGATACTACGCTACACTACACTATATTACACTACACTATATTACACAATACTACACTACACTATATTACACGATACTACACTACACTATATTACACTACACTATATTACACTACACTATATTACACTACACTATATTACACTACACCTTATTGCACGATACTACACTACACTATATTACACTACACTATATTACACTACACTATATTACACGATACTACACTACACTATATTACACTATACTACACTACACTATATTACACGATACTACACTATACTACATTATATTACACTACACTATATTACACTACACTACACTATATTTCACAATACTACACTATATTACACTACACTATATTGCACTACACTATATTACACGATACTACACTACACTATATTACACACTACTACACTACACTATATTACACTACACTATATTACACTACACTATATTACACTACATTACACTACACTATATTACACAATGCTACACTACACTATATTACACTACATTATATTACACTACACTATATTACACTACACTACACTATATTACACAATACTACACTACACTATATTACACTACACTACACTATTTTACACCACACTATATTACACTACACTATATTACACTATACTACATTACACTACACTACACTATATTACACTACACTATATTACACTACACTACACTGTATTACACTACACAATAGTACACTACACTACACTATATTACAATACACTACACTATATTACACAATACTACACTACACTATATTACACCACACTATATTACACTACACTACACTATATTACACTACACCATTTTAAACTACACTACACGACACTATATTACACAACACTATATTACACTTCACTACACTATATTACACTACCCTATATTACACTACACTTCACTATATTACACAACACTATATTACACTACACTACACTATATTACATTACACTATATTACACCACAGTATATTACACTACACTACACTATATTACACTACACTATATTACACTACACTACACTATATTACACTACACTACACTATATTACACGATACTACACTACACTACATTACACTATACTACACTAAACAACACTATATTACACTACACTATATTACACTACACAATATTACACTACACTGCACTATATAACACTACACTATATTACACTACACTATATTACACTACACTGTACTACACTGTATTACACTACACTACACTACACTATATTACACTACACTGCACTATATAACACTACACTATATTACACTACACTATATTACACTACACTGTACTACACTGTACTACACTGTATTACACTACACTACACTACACTATATTACACTATACTGCACTATATTATACACTATTATCATTTACTAGCTATTATTGTATACTCTATATACTGTTGTTATTTACTAGCTATTATTCTATTCCCTATACACTATTATCATTTACTAGCTATTATTCTATTCTCTAAACACTATTATCATTTACTAGCTATTATTCTATTCTCTATATACTATTATCATTTACTAGCTATTATTCTATTCTCTATACACTATTATCATTTACTAGCTATTATTCTATTCCCTATACACTATTATCATTTACTAGCTATTATTCTATTCTCTATATACTATTATCATTTACTAGCTATTATTCTATTCTCTAAACACTATTATCATTTACTAGCTATTATTCTATTCTCTATACACTATTATCATTTACTAGCTATTATTCTATTCTCTATACACTATTATCATTTACTAGCTATTATTCTATTCTCTATATACTATTATCATTTACTAGCTAATATTCTCTCCAAACTTGCTGTTTTTTTTAAGGAAACCTGTCTCAAACCTATCACTCACACACACACAGAGTTGGCAGTACACACACACACACACACATACTGTGCATGCAAGCGCACACACAAACACACACGCACACACACACACAAACTCTATTCGATTCTATTGTACCTGTTGGTCTCTGAAGTCTTGTCTTAAAATGATGATGGGAAACAGAGCGTTCTCAGTTAGAGGAAGCTTCTCTTTTAACAGGGCAGGCAATGGAAGCTCGTGTTTCTGACAGATGTCTTTTATAGAATGGAGTGTGGCTAGACTAGGATTTTGTGGGGGATAGAGTTTCTCGATGTCTCCACCAGCCACATCACCTGCTGATTGAATAACGTTGGGTCGGGGGATGACGATGAATCTGAGCCCAAACTATTTATTTTCCTTCTTCTCGTTCATGTGTACTTTACCGAAAATAGTTTCAAATTAAGGTCTGGTGAAAAATGGAAAAAGGCAGTCATCCTGATAAAATAAAAGGGTTATTGAAAGATAAAATAAAACATGTAACAGGGCGTAATCTGGGCCTACAGCGCACAGTTGAAGTCGGAAGTTTACATACACCTTAGCCAAATACATTTAAAACTCGGTATTTAACAATTCCTGACATTTAATCCTAGTAAAAATTCCCTGTTTTAGGTCAGTTAAAATCACCACTTTATTTTAAGAATGTGAAATGTCAGAATAATAGTAGAGAGAATTATTTATTTCAGCTTTTCTTTCTTTCATCACATTCCCAGTGAGTCAGAAGTTTACATACACTCAATTAGTATTTGGTAGCATTTTCTTTAGAATGTTTAACTTGGGTCAAACGTTTCGGTTAGCCTTCCACAAGTTTCCCACAATGAATTTTGGCCCATTCCTCCTGACATAGTTGGTTTAACTGAGTCAGGTTTGTTGGCCTCCTTGCTCGCACACACTTTTTCAGTTCTGCCCACACATTTTCTATAGGATTGAGGTCAGGGCTTTGTGATGATCACTCCAATACCTTGACTGTTGTTCTTAAGCCATTTTGCCAGAACTTTGGAAGTATGCTTGGGGTCATTGTCCATTTGGAAGACCCATTTGCGACCAAGCTTTAACTTCCAGACTGGTGTCTTGTCACGTTGGTCATAACGAGGAGACCAAGGTGCAGCGTGAGATAAATACATTCGTCTTTATTTAAACAAAGAACACTAAACAAACTAACAAGATGAACGTGAAACTATAAACACGAGTGCTGACATGCAACCACACATAGATAGTAACCCACAAAACCAAAATGGAAAATGGCAACCTAAATAGGATCCCCAATCAGAGACAACGATAAACAGCTGCCTCTGATTCGGAACCAATTCAGGCCACCATGGACCTACATATACCTAGACATACTAAAAGCCCATAAATATACAAAAAACCCTAGACAGGACAAAAACACCTAGACAATACAAAAACTAAACCAACCACCCTTGTCACACCCTGACCAAAATAATAAAGTAAACAGAGATAACTAAGGTCAGGGCGTGACATGTCTTGAGATGTTGCTTCAATATATCCACATCATTTTCCTACCTCATGATGCCATCTATTTTGTGAAGTGCACCAGTCCCTCCTGCAGCAAAGCACCTCCTTAACATGATGATGCCACCCCCTTTTTCCTCCAAATATAACGATTTTTAAAATTGTTTATTTAACCTTTATTTAACCAGGTAAGCTAGTTGAGAACAAGTTCTCATTTACAACTGCGACCTGGCCAAGATAAAGCAAAGCAGTGCGACAGAAACAACAACACAGAGTTACACATGGAATAAACAAGCGTACAGTCAACAACACAATAGAAAACAAATCAAGTCTATATACAGTGTGTGCAAATGGCATGAGGAGGCCATAGTAGCAAAGTAATTACAATTTAGCAGATTAACACTGGAGTGATATATGAGCAGACGATGGTGTGTAAGTAGTGATACTGGTGTGCAAAAGAGCAGCAAAGTAAATAAAAACAATATGGGGATGAGGTAGGTAGATTGGGTGGGCAATTTACATATGTACTACGTACAGCTGCAGCGATCGGTTAGCTGCTCAGATAGCTGATGTTTAAAGTTAGTGAGGGAAATGTACGTCTCAATGAATGATGAACAATGATCATTATGGCCAAACAGTTCTATTTTTGTTTCATCAGACCAGAGGACATTTCTCCAAAAAGTAAGATCTATGTCCCCATGTGCAGTTGCAAGCGGTTTTGGAGCAGTGGTTTCTTCCTTGCTGAGAGGCCTTTCAGGTTATGTCGATATAGGACTCGTTTTACTGTGGATATAGAAACGTTTGTACCTGTTTCCTCCATCATCTTCACAAGGTCCTTTGCTGTTGTTCTGGGATTGACTTGCACTTTTCGCACCAAAGTACGTTCATCTCTAGGAGACAAAACACGTCTCCTTCCTGAGTGGTATGACGGCTGCGTGGTCCCATGGTGTTTATACTTGCGTACTATTATTTGTACAGATGAACGTGGTACCTTCAGGCGTTTGGAAATTGCTCCCAAGGATGAACCAGACTTGAGGAAGTCTACCATTTCTTTTCTTAAGTGTTGGCTGATTTATTTTGATTTTCCCATGATGTCAAGCAAAGAGGGACTGAGTTTGAAGGTAGTTCTTGAAATACATCCACAGGTACACCTCCAAATGACTCAAATGATGTCAATTAGCCTATCAGAAGCTTCTAAATCCATGACATCATTTCCAAGCTGTTTAAAGGCACTGTCAACTTATTGTTTGTAAACTTCTGGCCCACTGGAATTGTGAAGCAGTGAATTATAAGTGAAATAATCTGTCTGTAAACAATTGTTGGAAAAATTACTTGTATCATGCACAAAGTAGATGTCCCAACCGACTTGCCAAAGCTATAGTTTGTTAACAAAAAATCTGTGGAGTGGTTGAAAAACGAGTTTTAATGACTCCAACCTGAGTGCATGTAAACTTCGACTTCAAATGTATTTGGCACAAACCCAAGAATGAACTGAATGAATGAGTGAGATCTATGCTCCCCTCACCAGACATGTTTATGCCCTGCCTTTTCGATTCTAGTCCCTGGTACCATCATGTAAAAACAAATCAGATCATCTGTGATCTCATTACCTCCAGTCTAAACATCCATAGGCCTGTAAGTGTGTGTGTGTGTGTGTGTGTGTGTGTGTGTGTGTGTGTGTGTGTGTGTGTGTGTGTGTGTGTGTGTGTGTGTGTGTGTGTGTGTGTGTGTGTGTGTGTGTTGAAATCCTGACAAAATCCCAAAAAGGAGAGTAAAACAGAAGAGGACAACTGCTATTTAAAGCTCAGGGGTTTAGAGTTGGGGGTTAGGGGTTAAGGTTAAGGTTAGGGGTTTAGGGTTAAGGTTAGAGTTAGAGTTGGGGTTAAGGTTAGAGTTGGGGTTAGGGTTAAGGTTAGAGTTAGGGGTTTAGGGTTAAGGTTAGAGTTGGGGGTTAGGGTTAAGGTTAGAGTTGGGGTTGGGGTTAAGGTTAGAGTTAGAGTTGGGGGTTAGGTTTAAGGTTAAGGTTAGAGTTGGGGGTTAGGGTTAAGGTTAGAGTTAGAGTTGGGGGTTAGGGTTAAGGTTAGAGTTAGAGTTGGGGTTGGGGTTTAGGGTTAAGGTTAAGGTTAGAGTTGGGGGTTAGGGTTAAGGTTAAGGTTAGAGTTGGGGGTTAGGGTTAAGGTTAAGGTTAGAGTTGGGGGTTAGGGTTAAGGTTAAGGATAGAGTTATGGGTTAGGGTTAGGTTTATGAATAGGGTTGGGGTTAGGGTTAGGTTTATGAATAGAGTTGGGGTTGGGGTTTAGGGTTAAGGTTAAGGTTAGAGTTGGGGGTTAGGGTTAAGGTTAAGGTTAGAGTTGGGGGTTAGGGTTAAGGTTAAGGTTAGAGTTGGGGGTTAGGGTTAAGGTTAAGGATAGAGTTATGGGTTAGGGTTAGTTTTATGAATAGGGTTGGGGTTAGGGTTAGGTTTATGAATAGGGTTGGGGTTAGGGTTAGGTTTATGAATAGAGTTGGGGTTAGGGTTAGGTTTATGAATTGGGTTGGGGTTAGGGTTAGGTTTATGAATAGGGTTGGGGTTAGGGTTAAGGAATTGAGATTTGGGTTAAGGTTTAAGGTTAAGGAAAATAGGATTGTATAATGTAAATGCATTTTATAAGATAGAATAACTAGTGCGTGTGTGTTTGTGTGTGTTTGTCCTACCCTACTTTTGCATATTGCTTAGCTTCTTCTGAGACTGGTCCATTCCAGGCCTGTCATGTCTCTCTGATGGATCAGTGACTTTCAGACTGAACTTTACTCTCCTCCTCCTCCTCCTCCTTCTCTTATTCTTCCTCCTCCCCACCTCTTCCTCCTCCTCCTCCCTCTCCTCCTCTCCTCCTCCTCCTCCTCCTCCTCCTCCTCCTCTCATCATCCTCTCCTCCTCCTCTCCTCTCCTCCTCCTCTCCTCCTCCTCTCCACCTCCTCTCTTCCTCTTCCATTGAATCACCACCTTCTGTTACACCAACTAAAACTTGCTTGTTCACTGTTTCTCTGTCTTCATGCTACGTGCTGCTTGTCCTATGTTGTTCTGTCTTCATGCTACGTGTTGCTTGTTCACTGTTTCTCTGTCTGCATGCTACGTGTTACTTGTTCTATGTTGTTCTGTCTTCATGCTACGTGTTGCTTGTTCTATGTTTCTCTGTCTGCATGCTACATGTTGCTTGTTCACTGTTACTCTGTCTGCATGCTACGTGTTGCTTGTTCACTGTTACTCTGTCTGCATGCTACGTATTGCTTGTTCACTGTTACTCTGCATGTGCACACTGCTTATTGTTTGTCTGTATTGTTGTTGTAATTGTTTTTAATAACCTGCCCAGGGACTGCAGCTGAAAATTAGCCTGCTGGCTAAAACCGTCACTTTTACTGAAACGTTGTTTAATGTGCACTGTCCCTGTAAAAACAAACACCCATCACACTGTTCTGTTTCTACTATAGCCCCACTCACCGGTCAGATTCAGTCTAGACCCACAATACAACTCTGCCCCACAACACCCATCAACCACTCCACCCAAGGAGTGCTGACAAAACACGTGCCCCAGACAATTCAGAGGGGTCGTCAGTTAACGATGGAAATTTGACAAATTAGATGATGGACTAGCCTGACTAGCCCTCGGATTCAGGGCTCTCGCATTCATAATTTAATCTGAGGATAAATAAATTATTATAATGAATTAGGACGCTTGTGCGAATCTCGCTGCTTTGACAGCTGTTGAGTCAGACACTGCTATTGTGTGGAATATAAGTCACTGCACACTGCTAATCTAATAATGAAACAAACCTTGCTGGGTGAATTGCATTATAGTGTTTTGGACAGCAGTCAGCAAACTTGCTGGATCACACACATGGTTAATTAGCATGGAATTAGATTGAAGGCGATAATTGCTTTCTCTATCTGCAGGGGTAGTGGTATTCAGACATGGGCTGCCTTGATTTGAATGAAGTGGTGAGTGACTGAATCTCGGTTAGCCGACAGACTGTATCTAGCGAGGAAGGTGCTACCTCAGCCGTAACATTGATTTCTGTAATAGGTGTAGTAGCTGTGGGTGTGCAGGGGAAGTAGTTTGATTTGATCCCCCTACGGGTACAATCCGCCGGTGCATTGGTCTTTGTCAAACAAATGTCTAGACCAGCCAGTGCATTCAAGTCCCATCTGGGGGTTTGTATCAGCCGTCCTTCCTCTCCTCCTTCCCTTGCTTTTTGACATCCTCCTCCATCCTCAAATGCCAGTCAGTAGTTTTTCTATTTAAAGAAATGATTTGGTTTGAATAACCAGGTATGCAAAGTTCCTATTTTCTCCAATACAAATTAACCGCTGTGACTGAGGGGCAATTATTCAGTTCCATGCAAGCAGAGTTTCAAAGGTAGTGAACGGTTAGAGTGTGAGGTTACACCTGGCTGAGTGAAACGGAGTAGGAGGAGTTTTTCCCTTTTCATGGATCTAAGGTCATCTAGGCCTTTTCCTTCTAAGAGTCAAGGTGAGGCTTTGGTAAAAACTGGAATAGCACATTCACATAGGTATTCAGACCCTTTACTCAGTACTTTGATGAAGCACCTTTGACAGCAATTACAGCCTAGAGCCTTCTTGTTTATGACGCTACAAGCTTGGCATACTTGTATTTGGGGAGTTTCTCCCATTCTTCTCTGAACATCCTCTCAAGCTCTGTCAGGTTGGATGGGGAGCAACGCTGCACTATTTTCAGGTCTCTCCAGAGATGTTCGAACGGGTTCAAGTCTTGGCTCTGGCTGAGCCATTCAAGGACATTCAGAGACTTGTTCCAAAGCCACTCCTGCGTTGTCTTGGCTGTGTGCTTGTTGAAAGATGAACCTTTGCCCCAGTCTGAGATCCTGAGCACTCTGGAGCAGGTTTTTATCAAGGATCTCTCTGGACTGTTCAATTCGTCTTTCCCTCGATTCTAACTAGTCTCCCAGTCCCTGACGCTGAAAAACATCCCCACGGCATGATGCTGCCACCACCATGCTTCACCGTAGGGATGGTGCCAGGTGTCCTCCAAACGTGATGCTTGGCATTCAGGCCAAAGTGTTCAATCTTGCTTTTAGCAGACCAGAGAATCTTATTTATAATGGTCTGAGAGTCTAAAGGTGCCTTTTGGCAAACTCCAAGCGGGCTGTCATGTGCCTTTTACTGAGGAGTGGCTTCGGTCTGGCCACTATACCATAAAGGCCTCCCTGACCAAGGCCCTTCTCCCCCGATTGCTCAGTTAGGCCAGGCGGACAGCTCTAGGAAGAGTCTTGGTGGTTCCAAACTTCTTCCATTTAAGAATGATGGAGGCCACTGTGTTCTTGGGGACCTTCAATGCACCAGAACTGTTTTGGTACCCTTTCCCAGATCTGTGCCTCGACACAATCCTGTCTCAGAGCTCTACAGACAATTCCTTCAACCTCATGGCTTGATTTTTGCTCTGACATGTGTGCCTTTCCAAATCATGTCCAATCAATTGAATTTACCACAGGTGGACTCCAATCAAGTTGTAGAAACATCTCAAGGATGATCAATGGAAACAGGAACAATTTTAAAAACCTGTTTTCGCTTTGTCATTATGGGATATTGTGTGTAGATTGATGAGGATTTAGTATTTTTTAAATCCTTTTTAGAATAAGGCTGTAATGTAACTAAATGTGGAAAAAAGGAAAGGGGTCTGAATACTTTCTGAATGCCCTGTATAAACAATGCCTGCCCTCTGGAACAACTGGGGATGGATCTCAATGATCTAACATGACTCCTTGTTTCCTTTCCTTCATACCTGTGGTAAAAAGACCCGAACAGGGGACAGCAAATACGACATTATATTTAATTATTCACAACATGGCTTTCAAGTGGGTGGGGTTATATCCTTCCTGTTTGGCCCTGTCCGGGGGTGTCCTCGGATGGGGCCACAGTGTCTCCTGACCCCTCCTGTCTCAGCCTCCAGTATTTATGCTGCAGTAGTTTATGTGTCGGGGGGCTGGGGTCAGTTTGTTATATCTGGAGTACTTCTCCTGTCCTATTCGGTGTCCTGTGTGAATCTAAGTGTGCGTTCTCTAATTCTCTCCTTCTCTCTTTCTTTCTCTCTCTTGGAGGACCTGAGCCCTAGGACCATGCCCCAGGACTACCTGACATGATGACTCCTTGCTGTCCCCAGTCCACCTGGCCGTGCTGCTGCTCCAGTTTCAATTGACCTGAGCCCTAG
This sequence comes from Oncorhynchus mykiss, assembly GCF_057628025.1. Classification (NCBI taxonomy): domain Eukaryota; kingdom Metazoa; phylum Chordata; class Actinopteri; order Salmoniformes; family Salmonidae; genus Oncorhynchus; species Oncorhynchus mykiss. The sequence goes on from NC_143029.1 coordinate 11,258,596, forward strand.
GACCATACCCCAGGACAACCTGACATGATGACTCCTTGCTGTCCCCAGTCCACCTGACCGTGCTGCTGCTCCAGTTTAAACTGTTCTGCCTTATTATTATTCGACCATGCTGGTCATTTATGAACATTTGAACATCTTGGCCATGTTCTGTTATAATCTCCACCCGGCATAGCCAGAAGAGGACTGGCCACCCCACATAGCCTGGTTCCTCTCTAGGTTTCTTCCTAGGTTTTGGCCTTTCTAGGGAGTTTTTCCTAGCCACTGTGCTTCTACACCTGCATTGCTTGCTGTTTGGGGTTTTAGGCTGGGTTTCTGTACAGCACTTTGAGATATCAGCTGATGTACGAAGGGCTATATAAATACATTTGATTTGATTTGATTTGATTAAACTTTTCTTTGGTGACAGATCTGTTTAGATGAAGGAGAGGAAGACACTTCCTGACTGTTGAGATCCACCCTGCATTTTACTCCTCCTGCCAACACCTGATAAAACAACTGTGCCAACTTTCTTTCTCTTCGAATGTAAACACTTTAAAGGCTATCCTTTCAATTAGTCTTAGACCAGGGGTTTTCAAACTGGGGTCCGTGGTCCCCTAAGTGTCTATTGAGGTACTGCAGGGAGTCCGCGTTAATTTTAATAGTTTTTTTTTTTATTATATTTTTCTCAAATGATTCCTATAATATGGAGGAAATTACAGTCATTGGAGCTAATTACAGAGTTTTATTTTGTATAGAAAATTCTTAGGTGGGCCATCTCAGCGGTTATTTATGGAAATGGAATGGAAAATTTTTATTGACATGTTTGATCAGAGGAACACATGGTAAAATGCTTATAATTATAGGAAATTAGCTTTAAAACTGCACAATTGTCTTTCAGATCCATGGCATACTGGGTGGAATTGCTTTAAATTTGCATTAAACTGAAAAAATATATATCTCAGGTCATTGAAAAACTTTGTAGAACTGCCAAAAATGTGCCTTACAACAGCAAAAATATTCTCTACACTTTCAAGATATCTTTGTAGCTAATAGACCATGTCAGAGTTTACACTTCCTCTTCCTCTGAACTGTGGGGAGGTCCAAATAATGAAACTTTCTACAAATCTGTTCATTTCAAATGTACTTCGACTTGCCATTATCATTCGCATAATGACAAGACAAGACTTAACTTTTTGATAACAAATGATGGGGGTCTCTGGGTCCCCGGTTTGCCTGGGCGGGGGTCTCTGGGTCCCCGGTTTGCCTGGGCGGGGGTCTCTGGGTCCCCGGTTTGCCTGGGCGGGGGTCCCTGGACATGGAAAGTTACAAGACCCCAGCTTTAGATAAATTAAGTGCTTCTACTGGCTCATGAGTGTGTTTTTTTTTGTTGCTTGGTTTCACAAACAAACACATCACACACACACTCACACACACACACGCATATGCACACGCAGACAAACACAAACACGTGCGCACATACGTTCCACACACACACATATGCTCACACATGTTCACACACATGCACATATATACACACACACACACACACACACACACACACACACACACACACACACACACACACACCCACACACACACACACACACACACACACACACACACACACACACACACACACACACACACACACTGAGCAGTAAGTGAGCACCGGGCATGTCATTGATGCTGTAGACTGGGGGTTCATCCATCACTGATAATGGCTGGGGACATCTGTTTGTTCTGGGGGAGAATATATTTACAATACTCCCCCCCCCCCCTTCACACACCCCAGTAGTGTCCTGTCCTGCGCCTCTAGAGAATACGTGTCCAGGGCCTGGGCCAGATGGCGTGGTCTGTGAGCAAGCTAGTGTAGCATATAGCCCTCAGAAAGAGGAATCAGTGATGCAAGACAGAGGTATAACACATCCCACCCTGTCCCACATCCACCCTGTTACACATCCACCCTGTTACACATCCACCCTGTTACACATTCACCCTGTTACACATCCACCCTGTTACACATCCACCCTGTCACACATCCACCCTGTTACACATCCACCCTGTTACACACACATCCACCCTGTCCCACATCCACCCTGTCACACATCCACTCTGTCACACATCCACCCTGTCACACATCCACCCTGTCCCACATGCACCCTGTTACACACACATCCACCCTGTCCCACATCCACCCTGTCACACATCCACTCTGTCACACATCCACCCTGTCACACATCCACCCTGTTACACATCCACCCTGTTACACACACATCCACCCTGTCCCACATCCACCCTGTTACACATCCACCCTGTTACACATCCACCCTGTCACACATCCACCCTGTCACACATCCACCCTGTCACACATCCACCCTGTTAAACACACATCCACCCTGTCCCACATCCACCCTGTTACACATCCACCCTGTTACACACACATCCACCCTGTCCCACATCCACCCTGTTACACATCCACCCTGTTACACACACATCCACCCTGTCCCACATCCACCCTGTTACACATCCACCCTATTACACATCCACCCTGTCACACATCCACCCTGTCACACATCCACCCTGTCACACATCCACCCTGTTACACATCCACCCTGTTACACACACATCCACCCTGTCACACATCCAGCCCTGTTACACACACATCCACCCTGTCATGCACACATAGCCATATTGTATGTATAGTGGTACTTACATAAGTGCACAGACATACTCATACACACACACATACACACACTTACGCTTGCAAAAATGCACACACACACACTCACATGCACACACAGACACACACACACACACACACACACACACACAAACACACACACACACACACACAAACACACACACACACGCACACATACACACACACACACTACTCATTTAAAGAGATGTCACTGAGAACATCTGTCAGCAAAACACTACTGAACTCTGCTGGTACCTTATTACTCACAATTTTGCAGCAAGAATGATGTCCATTAGAAGGTGTTGATTATTTATTGGGTGTTGAAGGTATTGATTATTTATTGGGTGTTGAAGGTATTGATTATTTATTGGGTGTTGAAGGTATTGATTATTTATTGGGTGTTGAAGTTGATGATTATTTATTGGGTGTTGAAGTTGATGATTATTTATTGGGTGTTGAAGTTGATGATTATTTATTGGGTGTTGAAGTTGATGATTATTTATTGGGTGTTGAAGTTGATGCAGTAGCTTCCGTTACCTTGTTCCATGTAACTTACTTTAGATCAAGTACTATCTTGTCTGTTTGCCTTGAGGACTGTTTTGTGGACAGGAAATCTATAGTTAGACACATGGGCTACATCATTGAGGACATAATAACACAGCAGCACAATAACACGTGTCTTATTCCCAACATAATCCAATCCGCTACACTCCCACACCCCCTTCCCCAGCCTATCCAGTGGACTGTACTCTCCTGTCTGAATGAGAGCCGGCCAGCCCAACTGATAATGACGGGGGGACGGGGAGTATTGAAAGACGAGTATCCTGCCGTGTCCCCCCTTTCTGATTCATTAATCAGATTTCCACTGAGCTCTGTCCCACATGTCAACCCAGCCCTGCGCCCACTGGAGATTCCACCCAGCCCCCCACCCCTGCCACCGCTACGTCCATCGCTATCGACCATCAAACCGACAGATAACTGTCGAGGCCAAGGTCAGCCCAAAATGTCGACAACCCCATGTGTCCCCTCCCCTCCCACAACTCCTTTCTAAAATTATCAACACCTTCTACTCCACACAACGATTCCCCTGAACTAGGGATGTCAAACATACGACCCACAGGCCAAATCTGGCTCATGAAGGGGTCCAATATACCTTGGGAAACGAACTCAAAATACCTCAAAAGTACTAAAACCAAATGTAAACTGTGTAGAAATTATAGTGGACCTACATTCATACAGTTTCTTGACTGTGTTCGGCTCACTAATTATCAATTAAATTAAATGTAGACAGTCAGGAAACATTGAGAATTCTCCAAACTATTTTTTGCACATTTTGACAGCAAGGAAATATAACCCATTTTCAGCGCGGCCCTCCAGACACAGCTGAACACTGAACGCGGTCCACGGGGCAAAATGAGGTTGACACCCCGGCTCTAAACTCAAATGACTGGATGGATGTCCTCGTTAGTTCGGATGTGGAGAAATTGGGAGATATGGACAACTGCTAAATCGGCATGACATGGAGAGAGTTCGCTTGGTGAAACAATGGCCCTCCCACCCTTCTACCTACCCCTTTCCCATATCCCCCCTAGCCCCCACCCCTCCCACCCGCAGGCCTTGTCCATGGGGATTTGTAGAGTACACAGCTTCACTGATGCCTGGGCGAATGAATGAATGAATGGACAGAATTGGGGGTTGAGGGGTAGAGGGAGGTGTGGATGGAGAGATGGAGGGGTAGAGGGAGGGATAGATGGGAGAGATAGATGGGTAGAGGGAGGTGGGGATGGAGAGCTGGAGGGGTAGAGGGAGGGATGGAGGGAGAGATGGAGGGGTAGAGGGGGGATGGAGGGAGAGATGGAGGGGTGGAGGGAGGTGGGAATGGAGAGATGGAGGGGTAGAGAGAGGGATGGAGGGAGAGATGAGGGGTAGAGGGAGGTGGGGATGGAGAGATGGAGGGGTAGAGGGAGGGATGGATGGGAGAGATAGAGGGGTAGAGGGAGGTGTGGATGGAGAGATGTAGGGGTAGAGGGAGGTTGGAGGGAGAGATAGCTGGGTAGAGGGAGGGATGAGGGAGAGATGTAGGGGTAGAGGGAGGTGTGGATGGAGAGATGGAGGGGTAGAGAGGTGTGGATGGAGAGGTAGAGGGAGGGATGGAGGGAGAGATGGAGGGGTAGAGGAAGGGAGAGATAGAGGGGTAGAGGGAGGTGTGGATGGAGAGATGGAGGGGTAGAGGGAGGTGTGGATGGAGAGATGTAGGGGTAGAGGGAGGGATGGAGGGAGAGATGGAGGGGTAGAGGGAGGTGTGGATGGAGAGATGGAGGGATGGAGGGAGAGATGGAGGGGTAGAGGGGGGATGGAGGGAGAGATGGAGGGGTGGAGGGAGGTGGGAATGGAGAGATGGAGGGGTAGAGAGAGGGATGGAGGGAGAGATGAGGGGTAGAGGGAGGTGGGGATGGAGAGATGGAGGGGTAGAAGGAGGGATGATGGAGAGATGGAGGGGTAGAGGGAGGTGTGGATGGAGAGATGGAGGGGTAGAGGGAGGGATGGATGGAGGGAAGGAGAGAGGGAGGGATAAATAAAGGGGAACAGGAATAGGGGTGTTTGAAAGGGTCAATGCTAGATTGGATGCACTAGGGGTTTCATATCATTTGTTAGATCCTTGTCTGTTTGTTTGTTCATATACCCCCCCCCCCCCCACAACCCCACCAGGCCCCCCTACCCATCCCTGTCACCTCGTCTCAGATAGAGGCCAGAGACCAGAGTCTTCACAAGCCCCGGAGGAGAGATCAAACGTTGATATGGCCCCCACTGGACACCGTAATGACCATTAAATCTCTATAACATCACGACGAGTAACAGCGAGGAGCAAGACATTGTAATTGTAGAAGACCCTCACACACACACACACACACACACACACATGAACACACACATGAACACACACTGACACACACACATACACACACATACACACACATAAACACACACACACACACACACACACACACACACACACACACTGACACACAAACACACCTCTTGCTCTGTGTCCCTTCATGGTGAATTGGCTAGTTTAGGGGGGCCTGCCTGTCCCTCTAACTCTCTAAAGTTAAACTTTAAACTTAACGAGAGGCTCGGGGGTGACAATATTGAATGATTGTGGATCAGGGTCAGGTGTTTGAAACATGCGGTAGATGAACGCGGTCCAGTTCAAACGTAAACTGCTGGTGCGGTCATTGATTGGTAATGTAAACCACAAGAGAGTCTAGACTGCACGTTGGGCTGGAGGTGACCAGGACAGCACAATTAACCCTCAATCAATGTGTCTCTCACCGGGATCTCCCTCTAAAGTTTTAGAGCTGTTCATTTATTTTCTCATGCCCGGTCACACCAGAGGCGTACCTCAAGGATGGGTGTTGGGACCAATTTAGTTACTTACTGACTGTGTTTAATGGGCCGGAGGACTATTTGTTATAGGTTTCCTCCTGAGACACGGCCATGAATCAAAGTACATATGTACAAACACAGAAGCAGCAATGTTATTACTGAAAATAAACAGACACACACACACACACACAGACACACACACACACACAAACACACAGACACACACACACAGACACACACACAGACACACACACACAGACACACACACACACACAGACACACAGACAAACACACACAGACACACACAGACACACACACACACACACACACAGACACACACACACACACAGAAACACAGACACACACACACACAGACACACACACACACAGACACACAGACACACACACAGACACACACACACACACACACAGACACACACAGACACACACACACAGACACACACACACACACAGACACACACACACACACAGACACACACACACACAGACACACACACACACAGCCACACACACACAGCTCATTACTCTGTGAGAGAATAGTTTCCACTCTCTCTCTTTTACTGGCCAGTTTGCGTTATAGATTATATAGATGGGTTTATATCTTATCCTGCATGGTTATAAGGGTTAGGGTTAAGGGTTAGGGTTAAGGGTTAGGGTTAAGGGTTAGGGTTAAGGGTTAGACCTGGCTGGGTTTATATCTGATCCTGCATGGTTATAAGGGTTAGGGTTAAGTGTTAGGGTTAAGGGTTAGACCTGGCTGGGTTTATTTCTTATCCTTCATGGTTATAAGGGTTAGGGTTAAGGGTTAGGGTTAAGGGTTAGACCTGGCTGGGTTTATATCTTATCCTGCCTGGTTATAAGGGTTAGGGTTAAGGGTTAGGGTTAAGGGTTAGGCCTGGCTGGGTTTATATCTTATCCTGCCTGGTTATGGGTGAAAACAACCTTTTTGGGCAATAGCACATACAATTGTATGAGACTGTATGGATTGTGAAAAACAAGGATTTACATTTGAGAATTTAGGTGTGTCAAGTTATCCTGTGTCACATTATCCTTCATCCAAACCCAAACCCTGACAGACTACAACTGGTTTTATGCTGACCACAATACCTTCAGCATCCTGTAAAACCATACTATACATTCAAATCAAACTTTATTTGTCGAATACAACAATGTGTAATGCTTAGTGTGAAATGCTTCGTATAGTAGCGGTTACCTTGAAGTGGTCAGCATAAAAATACAGTTGCAACGATAGTTTCCATGAAGAAATGACCTGTAACAGAAGTATTTCACTGACACCCTTCTACCCATGAGTGCTGTGTTCTGGCAATTCATTTGGCCAGCCAGTCCATGGGTCATGTTCGTCAGGCACCAACCAGACTGAAACAGGGAGGCACCACCTGAACCTGTCTAATAAGATACACTAATTGTTATTTTTCCGTTTCAAAGTGTTTTGCTACCGGTGTGCCTTGCTGTCCCACTTCCCTGATTAGAAGTATAGAAGGGAAAGTCCTGACCTACAAGATGTTAGATAAGGCATGTTGTCATAGTTGTGCTGCACATCTGCCTGGCAGCAACCGTCACTATGACTGCATGCCAAATAACACCCTGTGGACCCTTGTCAATAGTAGTGCACGATATATATTTTTTTACCTTCATTTAACTAGACAAGTCAGTTAATTAAGAACACATTCTTATTTTTAATGACAGCCTAGAAACAGTGGGTTAACTGCCTTGTTCAGGGGCAGAATGACAGATTTGTACCTTGTCAGCTTGGGGATTTGAACTTGCAACCTCTCGGTTACTAGTCCAAAGCTCGAACCACTAGGCAACCCTGCTGCCCCATATTGAATATGGGGCAGTTTGTGACACAGCCATAGCGACTAACATTGACAATGGCAAATTATTATCACTGGTCAAGAAACCGAAGAGATGAAATGCAATCATTGGATGTCATGTCCCACAGGAGATCGGGGAGTGACACACAGTTTTAGGGACACAGCCGCTTAACAGCCGTTAGCTTTACCTCACACAATGGCTTCAAAGCATAGCCGTGCTAGCATGATAGAACGCCGCTCACGCGATCGGTGCAGTACAACAATGGCATTTAAAGCCCATTCAGAATACCTGAATGGACCAATGGACAGGTGAATGGTTCCAAATAAACATGCTATGTCTATTATTATATTCATTCAGAGATACTAGTACGTACATGCCCTTTAAACCCAATTGTGAAGGCCTTATACAGATGGGTTTGAGAAGCTTTTTTTATTTACATGAAATTAGGTTAATCTTTTGTGATTAACTTGAATGAAGTTGTAGAGCCATAATGATACTTAATACTAGTGGGATGAAGGAAGAGTCCCATAGAATAGGCTTTGTCCCTTCTAGTAATTCTACTTCTAGGGCCTTAACATCCCCATTTTGATCTTCTCCTTGAACCTGCTCTCTCTCTCTCGCTCTCTCTCTCTCTCTCTCTCTCCCTCTCTCTCTCAATTTCAATTTAAGGGGCTATATAGGCATGGGAAACACATGTTTACAATGCCAAAGCAAGTGAAGTGGATAATAAACAAAGTGAAATAACAATCACAAAACTTCCAAAAGAATGAAGACATTTCAAATGTCATATTATGTCTATATACAGTGTTGTAATGATGTGCAAATAGTTAAAGCACAAAAGGGAAAATAAATAAACATAAATATGGGTTGTATTTACAATGGTGTTGGTCAGTGGTTGCCCTTTTCTTGTGGCAACAGGTTACAAATCTTGCTGCTGTGATGGCACACTGTGGTGTTTCACCAAATAGATATAGGATTTTTATCAAAATTGGATTTGTTTTCAATTTTTTTATGGTCACAGGAAGTGCAGCTCAGTTTCCACCTCATTTTGTGGGCAGTGTGCACATAGCCTGTCTTCTCTTGATAGCCAGATCTGCCTACGGTGGCCTTTCTCAATAGTAAGGCTATGCTCACTGAGTCTGTACATAGTTTCACACCCTGATCTGTTTCACCAGTCCTTGTGTTTTTCTCCACTCCCCTACAGGTGTTGCCCATCTTCCCCATTATCCCCTGTGTATTTATACCTGTGTTCTCTGTTTGTCTGTTGCCAGTTCGTCTTGTTTGTCAAGTCAACCAGTGCCTGCCCCTGACTCTGATCCTGCCTGCCTGACCACTCTGCCTGCCCCTGACTCTGATCCTGCCTGCCTGACCACTCTGCCTGCCCCTGAGCCTGCCCCTGAGCCTGCCTGACCACTGGCCCCGGGACCAGCTTGCTTAGGGGGCTCTTCTCCAGGTTGATCTCTCTGTAGGTGATGGCTTTGTTATGGAAGCTTTGGGAATCACTTCCTTTTAGGTGATTGTAGAATTTAACGTCTCTTTTCTGGATATGGATAATCAGCGGGTATCATCCTAATTCTGCTCTGCATGCATTATTTGGTGTTTTACGTTGTACACAGATATTTTTTCAGAATGCTGCATGCAGAGTCTCAATTTGGTGTTTGTCCCATTTTGTGAATTATTGGTTAGTGAGCAGACCCCAGACCTCACAACCATACTAATGGATTCTATAACTGATTCAATTATTTTAAGTCAGATCCTAATTGGTATGTCGAATGTTATGTTCCTTTTGATGGCATAGAAGGCACTTCTTACCTTGTCTCTGAGATCGTTCACAGCTTTGTGGAAGTTACCTGTGGCACTGATGTTTAGGCCGGGGTATGTATAGTTTTTTGTGTGCTCTAGGGTAACGATGTCTAGATGGTATTTCTATTCGTGATCCTGGCAACTGGACCTATTTTTGCTGAGATTTCCTGTCAGGGCCCAGGTCTGACAGAATCTGTGCAGAAGATCTAGGTGTTGCTTTAGGCCCTCCTTGGTTGCGGACAGAAGCACCAGATCATCAGCAATCAGTAGACATTTTACTTCAGATTCTAGCAGGGTGAGGCCTGGTGCTGCAGACTCTTCTAGTGCCCTCGCCAATTTGTTGACTTATATGTTGAAGAGAGTGGGGCTTTAGCTGCATCCCTGTTTCATCCTACAGCCCTGTGGAAAGAAATGTGTGTTTTTTGCCAATTTTAAACGTGCACTTGTTGTTTGTGTGCATGGATTTTATAATGTTGTATGTTTTTCCCCCAACACCACTTTCCATCAATTTGTATAGCAGACCCTCATGTCAAATTGAGTCTAAGGCTTTTTTGAAATCAACAAAGCATGAGAAGACTTTCCCTTTGTTTTGTTTTGGTTTGTTTGTCAATTAAGGTGTGCAGGGTGAATACGTCGTCTGTCGTACTGCAATTTGTTGTTTTTTTTGTGTCAAATGTGTCTCCGCTTTTGGGTATTGGTGTGATCAGTCATTGGTTCCAAATATTGGGGAAGATGCCAAATTGGGTGTGTTTTCGAATTCTTTGTAGATCTGTGTAATCTGAGGGAAATATGTGTCTCTAATATGGTCCTACATTTGGCAGGAGGATAGGAAGTGCAGCTCACTTTCCACCTAATTTTGTGGCAGTGTGCACATAGCCTGTCTTCTCTTGAGAGCCAGGTCTGCCTATGGCGATCTTTCTCAATAGCAAGGCTATGCTCACTGATTCTGTACATAGTTAAAGCTTTCCTTACGTTTGGGTCAGTCACAGTGGTCAGGTATTCTGTCACGGTGTACTCTCTGTTTAGGGCCAAATAGCATTCTCGTTTTCTCCGTTTTTTTTTATTCTTTCCAATGTGTCACAGTAATTATCTTTTAGTTTTCTCGTGATTTGGTTGGGTCTAATTGTATTGCTATCCTGGGGCTCTGTGGGGTCTGTTTGTGTTTGTGAACAAAGCTCCATGACAAGCTTGCTTAAGGGCTCTTCTCCAGGTTCATGTCTCTGTAGGTAATGGCTTTGTTATGGAAGGTTTCGGAATCGCTTCCTTTTACGTGGTTGTAGAATTTAACTTCTCTGTTCTGGATATTGTTCATTAGCGGGTATCGGCCTAATTCTGCTCTGCATGCATTATTTGGTGATTTACGATGTACGCAGAGGATATTTTTGCAGAATTCTGCATGCAGAGTTTCTCTCTCTCTCCCTCTCTCTCCCTCTCTCTCTCTGCCAAGGCCATCTTTTTTTCCCTTCAAAACATCCACTTGAAAGGCTATTCAAAGATTTTTCAATTAATCCCCTCTGCATGTGTGTGTATGAGAGAGAGAGAGAGAGAGAGAGAGAGAGAGAGAGAGAGAGAGAGAGAGAGAGAGAGAGAGAGTGGGGGGAAATAGAAAGGGAGAACGTTGTTTTGGTGGCGGTACTACAGTACCATCTGTATGCTAATCTCCTCAGACTCTGGTCAATTTTGATCAAACGCTCAGTGGCCTCCCTCCCTCTCTCTTTCCATCCCTCTCTTCTTTTCTCTCTCTCTACCTCCTTCTCTTTTCTTTCCCTCCCTCCCTCTCTCTCAGTCACCCACCCTTCCCCTCTCTTTCTCTCTCTCCTCTGTGTTCTCAGTAATTACTGGAGCTCCACTGCCCTTTGTGTGGGCCACATATTACCCCCTACAGCAGCAGGCAACCCTTGAGTAAACCCCACCTCCCTTCTCCCCCCTGATTCACCACATAGTGTCCATTCCCTCACCCCAAAGCTCTCTCCTCAGCCCTCACACCAAAGCACTCCCCCAAACAACCTCTCCTCACCCCCCTTAACACTATTCTGCTTATCCTTCCCCCCCCCCCACACCACACACACCACACACACGCACGCACGCACTCTCCCCCAGCACCTGTGACTATATTTCCCTGACCCACACCAGATGGTTGGCCCCCTGGTATCAATGGCAAGGCCCTCGGCAAACAGAGGCAGTTGTGGCACATTGGGCATGCTTTGTCTAGGCAGAGGTTGGCCACGTCTTGCGGAATACAATACACACACACACACACGCTGTATACAGTTAACATACTGAATACAGTTAACATGCTGTATACAGTTAACATACTGTATACAGTTAACATGCTGTATACAGTTAACATGCTGTATACAGTTAACATACTGTATACAGTTAACATGCTGTATACAGTTAACATGCTGTATACAGTTAACATACTGTATACAGTTAACATGCTGAATACAGTTAACATACTGAATACAGTTAACACGCTGAATACAGTTAACATGCTGAATACAGTTAACATGCTGAATACAGTTAACATGCTGAATACAGTTAACATGCTGAATACAGTTAACATGCTGTATACAGTTAACATACTGAATACAGTTAACATGCTGAATACAGTTAACATGCTGAATACAGTTAACATACTGAATACAGTTAACATGCTGAATACAGTTAACATGCTGAATACAGTTAACATGCTGTATACAGTTAACATGCTGAATACAGTTAACATGCTGAATACAGTTAACATGCTGAATACAGTTAACACACTGTATACAGTTAACATACTGCTATACTATACTATATACAGTTAACACGCTGTATACAGATTGCATGTCTCTCCAGTACAATAGCAGTGATGTAACAGTTCTTCATCTGTCCCTCTTCTCACCCCTACCTGGGCTTGAACCAGGGACCCTCTGCACACATCAACAACTGCCTCCCACGAAGCATCGTTACCTATTGCTCCACAAAAGCCCCGGCCCTTTGAACAGCTACTTCAAGGTATTAGAGTGAGTGACGTCACCGATTGAAACGCTATTAGCGCACACCCCGCTAACTAGCTAGCCATTTCACAGCGGTTACATAAACAGTGTTGTCAGTGGTGCTAGTTGTAATGGTATCAAATGGACCTGTAAGACACATACTCCCACGAAAAGTAACTACCCTGGCACGCTGTGTGTGTTTTCATGCATCGTTTAGTCACAGTAATTAAACTTCTCCAAGCTCTGATGCTGCTGATGGTCCTTTGTAGCCTACTAAACTTGTTAACTGTCTGGCACTCAGCACTCTATTGTCCCTTTAATCACTCTGACATCCACTCAAATGTATTCAAAAATCTAATCAAACACTTCATGAGAGCCCATGAGCTCATGTTGTGAAACATTCCAATAGTCTATGCAATTGCGCAAGAAAACAGATTGATGGCCTCTACTAAAAAGAGGAGTATCCCATCAGCTTTCTATAGGCTAGGCCTACTATATTTATTGCTCAACTTTCCTAATATTAAGCACATTGCTTATATTTACAACAGGTGTATAGCTGGCTGGCATGAAAATAAACCCGGGGGAAAAGCGTCCCCCATTCGCTATTTAAGTGCATAGATGAAATTCATTTTTTCCGCTGCCCCTGTTTCGAGACAGGTGCATGATAATTGTCCATTCTAAATCAAACCAAATTTCACACATATATTATTTAGTATATGTAAAGAGAAGATTAATAGTCTGATGGGTGACAATATCACCCTATCACTTGTGACTAATATATTATCACTTGTGCCCAGCATAAGAAACAATGGCTTTTTTTTGCAACTTTTTCGAATCATAGTCGCACACCTCATGTAGACTAGCCCATAGGCCTATATGTTCAATATTAGTTATATATTAGTGTTTGTATCACAACTAAAGTGGTCAAATAACTTCTTACAATGAAGCACATTAATCCGCTTTACAAGGGGAGTAGAGCCTAACTGGCATACGTGAGTATCAAGTTTGGGGAAGATAATTTTCACCATAAAAATGCACCTTTATAGTAAAAGCATTACATGCATAATTGCATTTGCGGTCACTTTTGATAATGCTGTTTTCCTCTAATGGAACATTCACGCTTATAGCCTACTACCATGTGGGCAGTGCTGCGCTTATAATGTGAAGAAATAGCCTAATAGTTTAGCAGTTGCATCCCCGATGTGCCCGTCTTCACTTGTAGCCTGTGAGAAAGACCCGGTCATGTGATGGAGCACGCAGCACTCAGAGAGAAGAGCACAAAGGCCAATGACCGGAAAAGGCATGGATTTCTTTTAGGGTGCATTACGGCCACACAAAGGGGATGCCGCTGTGACATTCTAGACATTATCAAGTGCTTGTCAAATTGTGAATGAGTGACTGATATAGTGTGTATTGCCTATGCAAAAAACACAAAGCAGAGCTCATGCTTTTCAAGCAACTTTTTTCAAATCATCATTAGAGTTGCGTCCTGCAGCCTTACAATGCATCTAAACATATAGCCCAAACATTTGTAGAACAACTAAAGTTACATTAATAACTCTAAATTAAGCATATTTCTTGGTTAACCTATTTCTTGGTTAACCGCTCAACACAGAATAGCCGTGTTCACTCCCTCAAATAATTTAGAGAAAATATCCTTTCAATTTTATTCAGCTTTGTTAAATTGTATTCTTCATACTATAAAATAATGCCAGGGAATGCTAAGCAAATATTGTCTGCTAAATGAACTAGTGTAGCCCACAGCCATTTGGCTAACATAAGGACAACTCAGAGTATGTTGTTCTGTTCTTCTGAAATAGACTACATTTTCTTCATATCATGTTTCATATCATGCTTCTTAGACCTGTCTATAATAAATAATGGATTTATTGTGAAGATGTACTATATCACATGGAATTATTAGACTTTTTAAAATGTAGATGTTTCAGGCAGGCAGGCAGGCTTACAAAGAGAGCGAGACAGGCAGGCAGACAGACACAGACAAGCAAACAGACAGTCAGAGAGAAAAGTGCAACAGGCAGACAGACAGGCAGGGAGGGGGATAATGTGTATTAATCAGGGAGAAGCCCAGGCCATATGTCTGCTTAATGCAGGAGACTGCTGGCCAGGGACTTCAACTTCACAACATAAACAATTAACCTCATGTCAGGAAGAAGAGCAGCTTTACTGTGACACAAGTGTGAGGGTACAGTGTGTGTGTGTGTGTGTGTGTGTGTGTGTGTGTGTGTGTGTGTGTGTGTGTGTGTGTGTGTGTGTGTGTGTGTGTGTGTGTGTGTGTGTGTGTGTGTGTGTGTGTGTGTGTGTGTGTGTGTGTGTGTGTGTGTGTGTGTGTGTGTGTGTGTGTGTGTGTGTGTGTGCATAACATATTAGGACATGTATACCAGTTGAATTATACCATTTGAATTCTCAACTGTGATAATTGTTTTTCAGAATCCATACAGTCTCATAAAATTGTATGTGTTTATTGCCCCAAAAAGGTTGTTTTCACCCATAACCAGGCAGGATAAGATATAAACCCAGCCAGGTCTAATCCTTAACCCTAACCCTTAACCCTAACCCTTATAACCATGCAGGATAAGATATAAACCCAGCCAGGCCTAACCCTTAACCCTAACCCTTAACCCTAACCCTTAACCCTTAACCCTAACCCTTATAACCATGCAGGATAAGATATAAACCCAGCCAGGTCTAACCCTTAACCCTAACTCTTAACCCTTAACCCTAACCCTTAACCCTAACCCTAACCATTAACCCTTAACCCTAACCCTTATAACCAGGCAGGATAAGATATAAACCCAGCCAGGTCTAACCCTTAACCCTGACCCTTAACCCTAACCCTTAACCCTAACCCTTAACCCTACCCCTTATAACCATGCAGGATAAGATATCAACCCAGCCAGGCCTAACCCTTAACCCTTAACCCTAACCCTTAACCCTTAACCCTAACCCTTATAACCAGGCAGGATAAGATATAAACCCAGGCAGGTCTAACCCTTAACCCTAACCCTTAACCCTAACCCTAACCCTTAACCCTAAACCTTATAAACAGGCAGGATAAGATATAAACCATTAGCAGATGGTAGGGGATGACTCCCTGAGATCACACACACACAAAGACACCAGACCCCTGTTATGTTATCCACCAGACAGTATAATTCAACAAGAACATTCAGTTCCTAGTCAAAGAGGGATAACTTGACACAGAGAGCGGGCACAAAGGCATAAATAAATATACAATGTAGGCTATGTATTTTTTATGACAGTGGCCCTCAAAATTCCAGAGAGAAAGGGTGTTGACCAGACTCCAGAGAGAAAGGGTGTTGACCAGACTCCAGAGAGAAAGGGTGTTGACCAGACTCCAGAGAGAAAGGGTGTTGACTAGACTCCAGAGAGAGGTGTGTGTGTGTGTGTGTGTGTGTGACACGTGGCTGGCTGAAGTAGAGTGTGGCGAGAGGAGGGATGGGCGAGAGAAGAGGGTGGGGAAGGGGGAGGAAAGAGAAGGGGATGAGAGCCATGTGGTTGATGTTTGTAAATAGTATACAGCGTTGCTCTGGTATTGTAGTGGAGAGGAGGGAAGAGAGATCAGTAGACAGGCCACACATGAGCAGGGACACAGAAATCACATGCACACACTAAAACAGAGAAATACACACATGCACACCGAACACACACACACACAAATAAATCAAAACACTCACTCACGCTCGCTGCCTGCCACTCCGCAGCTGCACCAGTTTCCATGGCAACGGTGGCAAAAGATTTTGGAAGAGCAGAGTGTGTGTGTGTGTGTGTTCATATCCACTTGAAGTGTGTGTGCGAGTGGTTGTGGTGAGATTTATATAGATTGCTGAGGCAATGGATTCTAAGGACTCAGCTCTTTTCCCTTTGAGAGACAGACACTAGTCTGTCAGGGCAGTCAAATAAACAGAGATGGTAAGATAGGAGCTTGATGGGGCTCTTAAAGGGCAATTCCACCAATTTTCATTATCTCCCGCACCATACCAGTGTCCACACGTGAAAACTAGGCGTTTCTATGATCTGTGTTTTAAAAAGAGAAGAAAAGTCCTAAAAAAATGCTTCTCTGTGACATCACAGGGTAGGATTAAATGTAAGAAAAACTGATTTTCAAAACCTACAACTACTTTTTAGCTCGAGGGAGGGTATTGTCTTGCTCCCCACGTCCCAGCGTGTCTCATAGTTTAAAAAAATAATTGTTTTTCAAATTCTTTCATTTCTTTATATTTCTTTCTACAAAATGTAGAAATGCGTTGTTTTCACATATGTTGACACTGGTATTGTGCTGGAGATAAATGAAACTGAGGTTGAAAAGTGGTGGAATTGACCTTTAATGATACAACCCCTACTCAGACAGACAGATGGAGAGAAACAGTACACAAACCTGGTATTGATTTATATTCTACTACATGTTTGCTTTGGCAATGTTACTTCTCACATTTTTCATGACAATAAAGCTTCTTGAATTTAAAGTGAGTGAGTGAGTGAGTCAGAAAGAGAGACATACAAAAAGACAGAGATATTTAAATACTTCCACTGATGTGTAGTTCACAGTATCAGTGGCGACGAATGACTCATGTCCACACACAGAGGTGTTTATTTTCAATGTCTATTTATTTGTCAAAATGAGGTATTTCAAAGTGCTGAGTTGGAGCACTACATGTAAATTATATGAACGAAGAAAAAACCTTATATCCGTTCACCCAGAAAGGTCTATGCACCCGACAGTTACAAATACTTAAACAAATGGGGAGAAATAAAGAGAAAGGAAAAGATGGTAGAACACATTTTTTGATAAGAGAGAGAAAGAAAAAAAAGGACGAGATAAAGAGATATCTACCGAGAACTCATTTTCCGTACGAAAATATAACTATCAAATGTAGTATGTATCACAGTCACACTAAAGGGTCATAAAGGTGTAGAATTGGAATCATGGTACAATACAAAGCAGGGGGGGGGGACGTTTTATATTACAAAGTTTTGTTGCCCTCGAGGCATTGCAGTACTTCTTTAATAAAGTTTCCAGTCTAGTTATTGGCAGCTTTTGGACAGAAAATGTATAAAAACTCAAAGATAAAAATGTATATAAAACAAGGCAGATTCTGAGTGTATTTGTCTGTTATTTACAGTACTGTTATTTACAAAAGTGTCGGCTAGCAAGGTGCACATTATACCGCGGTTTCCTGGTGTACAGGTGTCTTCTGTTTGCAGCTGTGAAGGCGTAGAAAGCATTTTCTGCTACTAAGTGTGAACTTTGAACTCTCCAACCAACTCTGACGCTATGCCCAGTGTGTATTCATTAGGCACACAATGGAGCAAAATGGAATGAAACTGAGAGGGAATACCTGATCGTGTCCATTTAGAAATGCTTATTTTCACTTTCCGTTGCAAAACATTTTGCCACGATGTGCCCTCATGAACAAGACCCCTTTGAAAGTCACCTGGTTTGGGTTAGGGCTATAAGTGTCACATTGAGTACAACAAGAAACAAGAAACAATAAGAAATAGAGAGAGGACCCCTCTCCCTTCTCCTCCCTCGTTCCATTCTCTTCTTTCCTTCTTCCCAATGTGACCGGATTGAAAAACGTAGAACCCTCAACATTCTTAACGTCAACAAATGTGCAAAAAAAGTGGCGTCAGTGAATGTCCCGTCCACCCCGTCATTTGTCGCTCACGTGTTTGTGTGTGTGTGTGTGTACATATATATAAGTTGAGACAAAGCGAGGGGGAGAGGGGTCATCTGGGTGTGTCTGAGTGTATATATATGTGTGTGTGTATGTGTGTGTGTGTATGTGTCTATGTCCGTGTGTATATATCAAATCAAATTTTATTTGTTACATGCGCCGAATACAACCTTACAGTCAAATGCTTACTTACAAGCCCTTAACCAACAATGCAGTTTTAAGAAAAGCATTTTTTTATATCTGTGTGTGTCTATGTCTCTGTGTGTGTGTGTGTGTGTGTGTGTGTGTGTGTGTGTGTGTGTGTGTGTGTGTGTGTGTGTGTGTGTGTGTGTGTGCGTCATGTGCCACTAAAAAGTCTTAGCAAGTCCTGGCCTGCTCGAGTCGCTTCATTAGCTGGTGCCTCCGTGCCTGCAGCCTGTCCTTCTCCTGAGTCAGCCGCAGTTCATCCGTCTCCAGCGAGGACACATACTCCGCCGCTTTCTTCAAGATCAGCACCTTGGCCGCCTTCTCGTTCCTCGCCAGTTCGGGCACATGATCGCGGAGCGTGAGGAAACTTGAGCGCAGGTCGTTGCGCCGCTGGCGTTCCAGGATATTGTGGTTTCGCCGCCGTTCGGAGTCTTCGGAGTCGGAGTTACCGGAGGAGCCGCCCCGTGGGCTACTGGCACCGCTGGTGTGGCGTTTGGATCTAGAACCCAGCATTGTTGATGATGGCACGGTCAGGGAGCCGCAGAACGTCGAGGATGATGGCGATGATGATGAAGAGGTGGCACGGGAGTATTGACGAGGAGCGTTAGATGACTTGTGTTTCTTGGAGGGGGGCGCGTGGTCGTCGTCAGAGGCGTACGGCGAGGGAGCGGCGTAGTTGTGCTGCTGCTGGTGGACCGAGCTCCGCTTGAGGATCAACTCCTGCCCATGACAGTTTGACCCCGCAGACCCCCGGTTGCTGACGAATCGGCTCACAACACCAGATGAGACCACAGCCCCAGAAGCGGTGCCCGTCTTCGACCGCACCGAGATGGTGACCGTGCCAGTCGCCATTGGCGACAAGCCACGCCGCTTCTCCACTGTGACCACATCGATCTCTTCGCCGTCTGAGTCGTCATCGTCCTCCTCCTCATCTTCCTCCTCATCTTCGTCATCATCTTCATCATCTTCTTCTGGGAAAGGAAACAAGAAGTGTGAGTTGGTTAATCGTTCTGACTAGTCAACTGCGGGAACTATGTCACCTATGTTGCTCACAATTAATTGGTCACATACACATGGTTAGCAGATGTGAGTGTAGCGAAATGCTTGTGCTTCTAGTTCCGACAGTGCAGCAATATCTAACAATTCTACCTGTGTAAAGAAATTGAATAAGAATATATAAATACATGGATGAGCAGTGTCAGAGCGGCATAGGCTAAGATGCAATAGATAGTATAGAATAGAGTATCTACATATGAGATGGGCTCACGTGTGTGTGTGTGTGTGTGTGTGTGTGTGTGTGTGTGTGTGTGTGTGTGTGTGTGTGTGTGAGCATGCGTGTGTGGGAAAAGTGAGAGCATTGCTCAACTCTCTTATTGCTGACTGTCAGTCACTAATCTGGCCCACAGGCTTTTTACATGCTTCATCTTGTAGACAAGCTGGATTCGTTCTAGTTTTTCAGGCTATTCCTGCTCATCTTTATCGTCTACAGTTTGAATGTTTGAGTGGTGTCCCTGTTCACTCTCTCTTGAAAAGGTTCTGACATCCCCAGTTAGGCAGTTAGTGATGATGAAACGAGATATGCAAAGCATTTAACAGTCATATTCCTGATCAGTTTTATCTTGAGGTGTTTCAAAAAAAGTAAGTTGACCTTTTTCAATATTTACCGGCTTCTTTATCTTTAGTACACCTGAGCCAAGACATTACAGCCGTGACTTATCAGAAGACTTATCATGTAATACAAATAAAGGAATATAAATAATCATGCGCAGGCCTCTTTGAAGCTGTAAGAAGAGGAAGTGGTGGATCGTGAAGCGGCAGGTGATTGAGGCCAGCAGCCCCAGTTAAAATGCCTTTGTGAAAACAGCTATCATTATCAGCTCAGTCGTTCATAAAGCAGTGAGTCATTTTACAGCTTACTGTAACCCACTTCTCACGGCCAAACCCTCGGGAGGCAGTCTCTCTCTCTCTCACACACACTGAGAAGGGAGATAGGGAGACAGTCTCTCTCTCACACACACTGAGAAGGAAGTCAGTCTCTCTCTCTCTCTCTCTCTCACACACACTGAGAAGGGAGACAGTCTCTCTCTCTCTCACACACTGAGAAGGAAGACAGTCTCTCTCTCTCTCACACACACTGAGAAGTTGGCACGGGAATCAAAACACAACCACACCACAGGTCCTCAGCTGGGTGGTTATGGGGATGTCTGGCCTCTCCTCCTCTTTTCCCCCTCTCCTCTCCTCTTTTCCCAACCTCTCCCCTCCTCTTTTCTCTCTCCTATTTTCTCCCACTCTCTCTCTAGACAGACCACATGTGAAGCTGAGACAGTCTGGGCAATATGATATTTGGCTCAGGGGGAAAGTGTGTAGGTGGTACTAGTGAGTCTATCTCTAGGGGTAGATGTCAATAGTATAAAGTGGCATCCTCTCCTCGTCTCCTTTCCTCATCCTGCAATGATGTGAAAGAGATGGTCTGGTGAAAGCCAACACCTGGTTTTCCAAAAGATCAGTGCAGATGAAGACGAGAGGGTGAAGCGAGGGAGCCACTTTAAACTATTGACATGTATCATTCATTGGTGTCACAGATACACATGTCACAGGTGCCTTTGGCTTCCAGGTATACTGTAGGCTATCATACTGCAAGCTATCATACTGCAAGCTATCATACTGAAGGCTATCATACTGCAAGCTATCATACTGTAGGCTATCATACTGCAAGCTATCATACTGAAGGCTATCATAATGCAAGCTATCATACTGTAGGCTATCATACTGCAAATTGTCCTACTGTAGGCTATCATACTGAAGGCTATAATACTGTAGGCTATCTAATAAGTGTTTTATGTGTCAGCATTTGATTCTTGAGCCATTCCTCTATCTGATATTGGGGGCCAAATGCCTATTATGTGCCTATAGGTATTTAACATGGAGAGGATATCTGATGGTATCTATAGACACCGTCTGTAGCTGCCTTTCAAGCATGTGGTGTGTCTACTATTCTATTTTATGGTGAGGTAAGCTCGGATAAAAGAGAGAGAGACGCGACTTAACACTGCCAGCGTCAGAAGAGGCCCTAGCAAATGTTTTTTTTTTTATCTCCAGGCTGGCGGGGCAGCGGGGGGAGGCGGTGGAGCGGCGCCAGAGAGACAGCTGTCGAGATGGGAGCGCCTGTTCAAAGCTGTCAGCCCCCTAAAGAAAATGGGCCCTCCCCCTCCTCTTCTCTCCAGCTCTCTTTCTTTCCCCGCGGTCCGGTCAAAGGGGGTGTGTTTTGGCAAAGCACTATAGCTCGAGCCTCGAGGCGGCGCTGCCAAGTTGGAAGTATTTTTTTACTACCGTTTCACAGACGCGCCACAAAGAACTATAGTAAAGACTCACGTGTTTTTCGTTGGCCTACCAGACTTTCATGGTAGTTGCCAAACGATACATGTATGCTCAACGAAGTTGGACCATTTAAGAATGTTCGAAGAACCTATTATCCTGTTATTACAAAGGTTTTATTGTCCACTTTGTTGTTATCGACCGACCCCCTTCACAAACCACACCCACACACATCCTCAACACCGAACACAATAGTCGCTATAAATGGCATTTTACAAAATGACGTCTAGTTTACCCGGGTTGAACATTGAATTAGGCCTAAGCAATTCCACACCTATGGAGCCCTAGGTATTTCCAAATCATTGCGTAAAGTGCTTAATCATAGCCTCCAACGAACCTTATCAATAAATCCGTTTACTTCTGTACGTCTACCTGCGCGGAGGCGTCAAGTAGAGCCTACATTACCCGTCTGTTGAGTTGTTCGGTGTCTTTTTGTTAGATGCCGACTGGGTCTAAATCCGTAATACACACAATCCTCCAATTTTACAGCTATCTGCCGGATGAAGCGCCTGCCTATTACATAAACCCTCTCACGCACTGCCACCACCATTTACTGCCGGCATGTGGAACGTAACTACGTAATCCGATTCTGTGCTGTCATATGAACTTTCAATCACCCCAATTAGCACTAGCCTAATAATAATAATAACAATAATGTAGCAGAATGACGTCAATTCAACAAAATAAAACAGGGTAGGTGGATGAGTATTGTGTTATTAGGGTATATGCTGTTGTACTGTGGGCACTGTAACCAAAACAAAAGCTATTGTGCGCATTCATCCTCGCCAAAGGTATCTGCTTACCGGAGTCGCTCGGAGTTTCCTCTGCGCTACAGTGGGCAGTAGTGGCGGGGGCCGTCCCAGGTGGACATCTGCTGCTGCTGCTACCGTTTCTTTTGTTGATGGGGAAAGGGAAGACTATCGTGGGGTCCACACTCAGCTCCGGCGCCTTGGTTGTGATGGCCGCGGCGGTAGTGACATTTTTACTAACTCCACAGGCAGCCGCGGTGGAGATGGCTTTGCCTAGCTTTTCTGTGACCACCCTCTGGAGCTTTTCCCTGGCCGAGAAGCCGCTCCACATACAGTCCTGAATGATAATGGAGTTGGGGTTACTATCCAAAGCGGAGCAGCCGCCGAACAGGTCTCCGTCCGACGCGCCCCAAATATCGTCTTCGGGCAGGAACAGGAGCTCTGAAGCCCAGTCGCAGCCCAGCGGGTCGCCTAATCCAAAACCCATGGGACCTGCTGCCGAGTCGCCTCTGTCTCCCCCGGACGCGAAGGCCAGCTCCCCCGGTAGCGCCGCTCGGCTCGGGGAGAGGGGCGGCGTGGGCAGCAACTCGAATTTCTTCCAGATGTCCTCTCCGGGTGGCGCAGAGTCGGGACCGCAGAAATAGAAGTCATCCTCGCCCGGGTAGAAGCAGGGTTGTAGAGAGTCGAACTCCATGTCGGAATTTTTACCTATAATCGCCGGCATTTTATCCAACACTTGGAAATCCTGCAAAGAGGGATAGTTTAGACACAATGGAATAAGACACACACCGACATAAAGTTCCTATCGAAAAGACCAGATACCTAACACCTTATGCACAACATTCTACAGTCAGTCCTAAAAGTCTTACAGATCCATTGGAAAGCACAGAGGCCAGTGCGCGTAAAATGTGTGGAAAGTCAGTTTTACACTCTTCTTGGCATTATTCACACAATAATACCACAGTGGGCAATTATAATAACTATTAAAAACATATCTATGTTAAAGTCACATGACAATTCAATTCGTTTTAAAATTAAGGATGACCATTTTAGAGTCAATATATAGAGAAAAAACCCGGAGTCAAATAAAGTAAGCGACACTTTCACCCAAATATTGAAAGATGCTCACCTCGCGTTGACTGATGTTGTTGTGTGAGTCGTGTTTTGTAGAATCTCTCTCTCTCTCTCGCAGTTCAGTGATAAACTAGATTAGGAGCACACATCTACTCTTGTGTCGCACAGACAGATCTCTGACACGCATTGTGCTGGGCTATGGAGTGTTATAGCCGTCCCTCAAACCTCTCTCTGAGTTGGAGGGAAGACTCCACCCACTTAGGGGCGTGGTGAGTGTGGTAGACTGCGGCGTGAGGCGGACGGGCTGGCTGTGTCGGCTCCTATAGGGTCGTCACTAGTTACCACTGCCACAAAGTCAAAAACCTCGCAATTTCAAAAATGTATCTTCTTAAAATGTGATTTTAAACCTAAGCCTAACATGAACCCTTACTTTAAACACACTTCTATCCGTATACCTAACCCTAACCTTAAATGAATACAAAAAAGCACATTTCATTTTTATAAATTTGTGGTTGTGGTAACTAGTGGAAACCCTCATATAGCCTGCGACGGGCTCCATTACCCCTCCAAAGAATATATATTATATTATCATCCCTGAGCCTCCATTATGGCGAATTTCTTTCCCTTTTCAGAAACTGTTCGGGGAAAATTGTGGACAAATGCATAGGATATAGACTTTATTTTATGTATAAAGGCTCCACTAATATATGACAATGGTTTGTTACCCAGCAACCATAGCGTTTTGATGGGGGAAGTAGGCCTGCTATTTGTTTAAAGATAATCATATCATGTCTTATACTCAATCAATCAAATGTATTTATAAAGCCCTTTTTGCATCAGCCGATGTCACAATGTGTTTATTCAGAAACCCAGTCTAAAACCCCCAAACAGCAAGCAATGCAGATGTAGAAGCACGGTTTATACTGTCTTGTTATTAGGAAAGTCACGATGTCTTGGCACACTACTCAATGCTGGAGCTGAACTCAACTCTCACTATTGTCTGGGGGCATTGAGATAACCGCATAGAATGATCAAAGAGTCGGTATCACTGCGCCCTCACGCGGACACAGGATAACAGGAGGTTGAACGCATCAATACAATTAATCGCTGGTGTATGTTATCTGCGGTGAATTGTCGAACCATTTGTTGTTCCTTATAATGAAGATAAAGTATGAACCTGTTATTTTTAACTACTATTGGCTACTGATTAAACACATCCATACATTGAGCTGATTGGCTACGCGTTAAACCTATCATTATATGCTACCGATTAAACACATCCATACATTGAGTTGATAGGATTTAAACCTACCATTATATTATTCTTTGTCTTCTTTGTCTACACATGTCCAGGGCGAGCAGAATCAGCTGCGCTCAGGGGTTGTAACGTAACTCCACTGGCAGCGGTTAATGTAGCCTGCAGTCATCCCATTCCCTTACTCTAATAACAGGTTTGACGAAAATGTATCTGTAATTACGCGCACGGGCGGCGCATTGGCACGGGCACAGATACAGCATATTCCCTATCGACTTCTTGAGAGAAACTGTTCTGTTTACTTTACAACCAAACGAACATGTTTGTTCTAACCGAAATGACAAAGAGGATATCGAAAAAGAAACGTAAATATGTCTACATGTCTTTTGTGTCCACTGTGAAACGAGTCCTATGCAGTCAAGCTTTGATATAGTGGATAGGTTTTTAATCAGAAGCAGTAAAAGAAGACCTTTATATATGTGATTACAGAAAAAGACATGTACACAGGCCTACATATCTATATTTTATCTTTTAAACCACTGAGCCATTCTACTACTACTAGACTATAATCCCATGCAGTCAAGTCAAGCGGTTATATTGTTGACGGGTTGTTATCAGAACCAGTGGTGGAAGATGGGAGGGATGGTAAAGACCAGCAGCTGCTATCAGAGCAAGAAGAGTGGGAACTGGGATCTGTTTGGGAGGTGCAGGGCATCTCCTGGGAATACCAATACCACCTCGAACACCGGTTCCCTGGGATTGGGACAAGGAAGACTGGACGGGAGCTTCGATGAGATGTTCGCCCTTGTTTTCCTGTGACCCATAGGAACTGCTTCCTGTGTCAGAGAGAGGGAGTAATAACTAAGAGAAAGAGAGAGAGACATGGGGAAGGGAGGGAGGTAGAGGTAGGATAGTGAGAGATGAGAGAGAGAAGGAGGGAGAGAGGGAGGGAGACATGGAGAAGGGAGGTAAGGAGAAACTAAGAGGGAGAGAGAGATGGGGAGGGAGGTAGAGGTAGGAAGGGAGCGATGAGAGAGAGAAGGAGGGAGAGAGAGGGAGGGAGACATGGAGAAGGGAGGTAGGGAGAAACTAAAAGGGGGAGGGAGGGTGGTAGAGGTAGGAAGGGAGCGATGAGAGGGAGGAGGGAGAGAGAGGGAGTGAGACATGGAGAAGGGAGGTAGGGAGAAAGAGATGGGGAGGGAAGTAGAGGGAGGAAGGGAGCGATGAGAGAGAGAATGAGGGAGAAAAGAAGGAGGGAGAGAGGGAGGGAAACATGGAGAAGGGAGGTAGGGAGAAACTGAGAGAGAGAGATGGAGAAGGGAGGGAGGGAGGGAGCGAAGAGAGAGAGAGGGAGAGATGAGAAAGGGAGTGAGAGGGAGCAGAGAGCGAGAGAGAAAAGAGAGAAAGACAGGGGGAGAGAGAGGAAAGTGGTGTTGGGGGAAAAATATACAACATTATAAAATCCATGAACACAAACAACAAGTGTGTGGTTAAAATTGGTTAAAAAAAACATATTTCTTTCCACAGGGCCGTGGGGTGTGACAGGGATGCAGCTTAAGCCACACCCTCTTCAACAAATATATCAATGAATTGACGTGAGCACTAGAAGAGTCTGCAACACCAGGCCTCACCCTCACCTCACTAGAATCTGAAATCAAATGTCTACTGATGATCTGGTGCTTCTGTCCCCAACCAAGGAGGGCCTACAGCAGCACCTAGATCTGTCCCCAACCAAGGAGGGCCTACAGCAGCACCTAGATCTTCTACACAGATTCTGTCAGAACTTGGGCCCTGACAGTAAATATCTGTAAGACAAAAATAATGGTGTTCCAAAAAAGGTTCAGTCGCCAGGACCACAAATACAAATTCCATCTAGACACCATTGCCCTAGAGCAATCACAGCAGCACGATTTGTGACCTGTTGCCACAAGAAAAGGGCAACCAGTGAAGAACAAACACTGTTGTAAATACAGAGAGATGAGAGAGGGAGGGAGAGGGAGAGAGAGAAGAAAGACAGGGAGAGATGAGAGAGGGAGGGAGAGGGAGCAGAGAGAGAGAAGAGAGAAAGACAGACAGAGGGAGAGATGAGAGAGGTAGGGAGAGGGAGCAGAGAGAGTGAAGAGAGAAAGAGAGGACGAGTAAGGGAGAGATGAGAGGGAGAGAGTAAATAATCAGAGAGTAAACTAAAGTTACATGTTTATATGGTACAACTGTGGTCCAGTTGTGTCCATCTGCCACAAACACACACTAAAAATATAAATAAATCAAATAAACAGAAACACTTCCATATTGAATGTTAATATAATTCTCTAACCAAGTGGAACTGGACAGTTATGTCCAGACAGAGACTAAGACACTGGCCATGTTTGTGAGCAGCATTTTTGCTCAGGGTTTAGAGAGTGGATAGAGAGGGGGGTTGGCTTGTGGTTAAGCAATTGGGCCAGTTTGGATAAAAGACTCATAAGTCACCGTGTTTGGAAGGAAAAACTTTAAAAAAGCCAATGACTTGTCATCCGGCAGGGATGATAAGAAGAGAGAGAGACCGAGGGTGCTGCCCAAATTCCCTATTCTCTAACACCCTGTTCCCTAACACCCTATTCCCTAACACCCTGTTCTCTAACACCCTATTCCCTAACACCCTGTTCCCTAACACCCTATTCCCTAACACCTTGTTCTCTAACACCCTATTCCCTAACACCCTATTCCCTAACACCCTGTTCCCTAACACCCTGTTCCCTAACACCCTATTCCCTAACACCCTATTCCCTAACACCCTATTCCCTAACACCCTGTTTCCTAACACCCTATTCCCTAACACCCTATTCCCTAACACCCTATTCCCTAACACCCTGTTCCCTAACACCCTATTCCCTAACACCCTGTTCCCTAACACCCTATTCCCTAACACCCTATTCCCTAACACCCTGTTCCCTAACACCCTGTTCCCTAACACCCTATTCCCTAACAACCTGTTCCCTAACACCCTGTTCCCTAACACCCTGTTCCCTAACACCCTATTCCCTAACACCTTGTTCCCTAACACCCTGTTTCCTAACACCCTATTCCCTAACACCCTATTCCCTAAATCGTGCATTACTTTTGATAGCTGCCACACACACACACACACACACACACACACACACACACACACACACACACACACACACACACACACACACACACACCAAAATGTTGAACGTTTCTTCTTCGTCATCATTAAGAATGTGCGGTTCTTAGGCAACCTGGTCTCAAACCATTTTTGTAAAAGATTTAGCTTTTCGAATAAAAGCTCAGGTTGGAACTGATTCACACTTTTGACATTGCTTTTGTTTTTTCAATGACCATCTTCCTAGGAATACAGTTTGGAGGAGGTGTTTGACATTTAATATCACAATTCAGAGGCCCTATAAAGTACACTATTGCTTGTGGACATATTTTATATGATAGATATCAAGGGTTGGAACCAAAATTATTTTCCAATCGTTTCATTCTGAGCCTAAGCATTTTTTTTCCCGTTCCGTTCCACTTTTCCGACCAGCAAAATAAACAAAATATGGTTGCTTTTTGTTCCTTTTTAAACTTCTGAAATATCTGTATTTTTTACATTTAGCTCAACATTAAATGACTTCACCAACCAGTGCGGATAGAGCAGCATGCTGTGGAGAGGGTAAGCGATTTAATCTGTATAGGAAAGTCGTTAAGAGCCAATTGTATTTAGCCATAACAGCATGTTTGAATCATAATGAAAGGCAAAAACACACACATAGTGTTACAGTGTAGGGTGAGAGATGCAACTGAAATTTTGAGGGTGAGGAGAGAGGAAAGAGGGAGCTTGCCTTGAAGCGAATCTTGCTATGACGTATATTGTCTGAATTAGGCCCACAGAGTTGTACCTATGATGTATATTGTCTGAATTAGGCCCACAGAGTTGTACCTATGATGTATATTGTCTGAATTAGGCCCACAGAATTGTACCTGTGACGTATATTGTCTGAAATAGGCCCACAGAGTTATACCTATGACGTATATTGTCTGAATTAGGCCCACAGAGTTATACCTATGACGTATATTGTCTGAATTAGGCCCACAGAATTGTACCTATGACGTATATTGTCTGAATTAGGCCCACAGAGTTGTACCTATGATGTATATTGTCTGAATTAGGCCCGCAGAGTTATACCTATGGAGGGGCGGCTTTTATGGAGGAACTTTGAATTTCTTTGAACTTCCGAGTTGGTTTAACGTCGAACCAGAGCAAACGTTAACTAGCTGACGAGCTTGTAGAGCAGCAATATAATAAAAAACACGTCTTACTTTTTTGTAGATAATAAATGCAATGTGGAACCAGTAGCGGCATGTGGGTAAAACCACTGAGGAAGTCATGCCAGTGAAAAGGTCATAATGCAACCTATGTTGTGATAACTGCGTTGTTTACTCTATAACCCATTTGTTCATACACCACCATGATATATGATAAGGCCCTGACAACAAAAAGACACCAGTTACACAGTGGTGGAAGAAATTCAACTACACACACACAAATGTTTCATCACAAAACCGGAGAGCAGCATCTGTCCAGTGAAGTCCCCAAAGCAAATATTGTATACAAACAGTTATATCACCTGCAGCATGGTCAAGCGAGTTAATGTTGTCGACAGTTTACTAAACAACTACTGATTTAGAATCACAGAGTTACCGCAAGTCAGCACAAAGACAACAGGAGCACTGCCTCCGCTATTCCAGCACCATTTACACTTCAATTTAAACAAAATCAAATTAACTAGGCTATAGTTCATTTGGAAAGTACTCAGACCCCTTGACCTTTTCCACATTTGTTACATTACAGCCTTATTATAACATGGATTAAATGTTTTTGTCCCCTCATCAATCTACACACAATACTCATAAATGAAAAAGCAAAAACAGATTATTATTATTTTTTGCAAATATACAGTACCATTCAAAAGTTTGGGGGTCACTTAGAAATGTCCTTGTTTTTTAAAGAAAACACATTTTTTGTCCATTAAAATAACATCAAGTTGATCCGAAATACAGTGTAGACATTGTTAATGTTGTAAATGACTATTGTAGCTGGAAACAGCTGATTTTAAATGGAATATCTATATAGGCTTACATTGTCAGCAACCATCCCTCCCGTGTTTCAATGGCAGGTTGTGTTAGCTAATCCAAGTTTATCATTTTAAAAGGCTAATTGATCATTAGAAAACCATTTAGCAATTATGTTAGCAGAGTTAAACTGTGTTCTGATTAAAGAAGCAATAAAACTGGCCTTCTTTAGACTAGTTGAGTATCTGGAGCATCAGCATTTGTGGGTTCGATTACAGGCTGAAAATGTCCAGAAACAAATAACTTTCTTCTGAAACTTGTCAGTCTGGTCTTGTTCTGAGAAATGAAGGCTATTCCATGCAAGAAATTGCTAAGAAACTGAAGATTTCGTACAATGCTGTGTACTACTCCCTTCACCAAACAGCGCAAACGGTCTCTAACCAGAACAGAAAGAGGAGTGGGAGGCCCCGGTGCACAACTGAGCAAGAGGACAAGTACGTTAGGGTGTCTAGTTTGAGAAACAGACACTTCACAAGTCCACAAAAGGCATATTCATTAAATAGTACCCACAGTCTCAACTTCAACAGTGAAGAGGCGCCTCTGGGATGCTGGCCTTCTGGGCAGACATGCATAGAAAAATCCATATCTCAGACTGGCCAATAAAAATAAAATATTAAGATGGGCAAAATCACAGACACTGGACAGAGGAACTGCCTAGAAGGCCAGCATCCCAGCCTCTTCACTGTTGACGTTGAGACTCGTGTTTTGCGGGTACTATTTAATCAAGCTGCCAGTTGAGGACTTGTGAGGCCTCTGTTTCTCAAACTAGACACTCTAATGTACTTGTCCTCTTGCGAAGTTGTGCACCGGGGCCTCCCACTCCGCTTTCTATTCTGGTTGGAGACAGTTTGGGCTGTTCTGTGAAGGGAGTAGTGCACAGCATTGTTCGAGATCTTCAGTTTCTAGGAGTGACAGTTGCTGATAACGGGCCTCTGTACACCTATGTAGATATTCCATTAAAAATAAGCTGTTTCCAGCTACAATAGTCATTTGCAATATTAACAATGTCTACACTGTATTTCTGATCAATTTGATGTTATATAAATGGGGGAAAATGTTTTTTTCTTTCAAAAACAAGGACATTTCTAAGTGACCCAAAACTTTTGAACGGTAGTGTATATACATGTAAAAAATAAGTATTCAGACCCTTTTCTCAGTACTTTGTTGAAGCACCTTTGTCAGTGATTACGGCCTCGAGTCTTCTTGGGTATGATGATACAAGCTTGCCACACCTGTATTTGGAGAGTTTCTCCCATTCTTCTCTGCAGATCCTCTCAAGCTCTGTCAGGTTGGATTGGGAGTGTACAGCTATTTTCAGGTCTCTCCGGAGATGTCAAATCGGGATCAAGTCATGGCTCTGGCTGGGCCACTTAAGGACATTCAGAGACTTGCCCCGAAGCCACTCCTACATTGTCTTGGCTTTGTGCTTAGGGTCGTACACTTGGTGAGAAACCAGGCCGGCAAGTAGTGGTCAGAGAGCCTGTTTAAGTATTGTAGTCAGAGGTGTGTGTGTATTTTTATATGATTAGGATCCCTATTAGCTGTTGTGAATGCAGCAGCTACTCTTCCTGAGGTTCACACAAAACACAAAAAACGACATAACACAGAAGATGAATAGACAAGAACAGCTTTAGGACAGAAAAACGGCACACACAGCCTGCATATCAATACATACACACAAAATACATAGGTCAAAAAGGGGTGAGGCGTTGTGCACTGAGGTTTTGCTTTATCCGGTTTTTGGAAGTACAGCTTCCAAATATTGAGTTGCACCCCCTTTTGCCTCTTAGAACAGCCTCAATTTGTCGGGGCATAGACTTTAAAAGTTGTCAAAAGCGTTCCACAGGAATGCTGGCCCATGTTGACTCCAATGCTTCACACAGTTGTGTCAAGTTGGCCAAATGTCCTTTGGGTAGTGGATCATTCTTGAAACCCACTGGAAACGGCTGAGCATGAAAAACCCATCAGCGTTGCAGTTCTTGACACAAACCAGTGAGCCTGGCACCTACAACCATACCCTGTTCTAAGACACTTCAATATGTTGTCTTGCCCATTCACCCTCTGAATGCCACACATACACAATCCATGTCTCAAATGTCTCAAGGCTTAAAAATCCTTCTTTATTCTGTGTCCTCACCTTCATCTACACTGATTGAAGTGGATTTAACAGGTGACATTAATAAGGGATCATAGCCTTCCCCTGGATTCTCCTGGCCATCTATGCCATGGAAGAGCAGGTGTCCTTAATATTTTGTACACTGAGTGTACAATACTACACGCTTTCTTGAATTTGGGGACTGTGAAAAGACCCATGGTGGCATGCCTGGTGGGGTAAGTGTGTGTGTGTGTGTCAGAGCTGTGTATAAGTTGATTATGTAAACAATTTGGAATTTTCAACACCTTAATATTTCTTATAAAAAGAAGAAGTGATGCAGTCAGTCTCTCCTAAAATCCAAGAGAGACTGTCATGCATAGTATTTATATTAGCCCACTGACTACACTAAAAAGCAAGATGTGTAGCTCTCTTCTGGGTCAGCTGCAGTTTGTGTGTGTTTCTGTGAGTGTGTGTTTCTGTGAGTGTGTGTTTCTGTGAGTGTGTGTTTCTGTGTGTGTGTGTTTCTGTGAGTGTGTGTGTTTCTGTGTGTGTGTGTTTCTGTGTGTGTGTGTTTCTGTGAGTGTGTGTTTCTGTGAGTGTGTGTGTGTGTGTTTCTGTGAGTGTGTGTGTGTGTGTGTGTGTTTCTGTGTGTGTGTAAAATGTATGTAGGACTGAATTTTGGGGAGTTTGTTTGTCAATTAGTGCATTCCATTACAACTTTGATGCTGAGATGCAAAACGGGGTTGAAGACTTCATTCTGCGTTTCCATTGCTGTGAAGTGTTGCAGAGGACAAACACATGACTAAGCCCCGAGAAACACACACAGAGGTGATCATTTCAGCATGTGTCCATTAGCGCGTGTTTACCAGGCACCGGCAGCACTGCTGTTTGAGTTAGTGACCCCCCAAACACACGCACGCATGTAGCATGCACGCACGCACACACACACACACACACACACACACACACACACACACACACACACACACACACACACACACACACACAATGTCAACCGTGCTGTCGTCGTCCTGATTCATGACCCCACAAACTCACCAAAGTCTCAATGTTTTATAAATGGCAACAATAGGCTTGTAAAACTGTCTCTTCCCACGCAGTATTTACACGCAACAGTTTAAACAATCAGGTGAAATGTTTCTCCCAGTTAGAAGGACGTTTAACATATTTCTCAGTGACATGACGTCTAACTAAGACTAGCCAACTTGAGAAAAGCTGATCGAGAGGCTGGCTCTTTCACGGTGAATAATTGTGATCCTAAATTATCCGGAAGCGGCTGGTAAGGTCTGATACAACTGTATCCGAATGTGATTGCTCCTGTCTGGGGTGTTAATCAATCACGGTTATTGATGTCCTATGGATGGTAGACTGGGCGGTCTAATGACGTTCACCTTCAGGGCCACTGCTATTGATTCATGTTCGATTCCCAGACAGACCGGATCCATAACATGTAATATGATCCAAGTAACAGGAAAGTTGCACGATTACCTCAGGATGACCTCACACTCTTCAGGGAATCGGAGAAGTCTTGAACAAATTAATGGGATGAATATATATAAGCATAACTAAATATCCCCCCCCAAAAAAAAAAACATCTTCAAAATCAAAAAAATAACAATTAATCTTAAATTGTAGTAAAATATCGAAATTTTTAGTCAACAAGGTCTCACAATCTCACTGAAGAACTAGACGTTCATCCACATTCTCCAAACGTCAAATTTAGAAGTGAACGATTAAGTTTAGGCACTCATTCTGAAGGGAGGTAATGGTTAAAGTTTGGGATAGGGTAGGCTCAGGGTCAGGGGCAGGCAGAGGTCAACAGTCCAGAGGTGGGGTAAAGGTACAGGTCGGCAGGTCGGCAGGCAGGCTCAGGGTCAGGGGCAGGCAGAGGTCAACAGTCCAGAGGTGGGGTAAAGGTACAGGTCGTCAGGCAGGCTCAGGGTCAGGGGCAGGCAGAGGTCAACAGTCCAGAGGTGGGGTAAAGGTACAGGTCGGCAGGCAGGCTCAGGGTCAGGGGCAGGCAGAGGTCAACAGTCCAGAGGTGGGGTAAAGGTACAGGTCGGCAGGTCGGCAGGTAGGCTCAGGGTCAGGGGCAGGCAGAGGTCAACAGTCCAGAGGTGGGGTAAAGGTACAGGTCGGCAGGCAGGCTCAGGGTCAAACCAGGAGGGTGAGAAAAGGAGAGACTGGGAAAAGCAAGAGCTGAGACACGAAAACGCTGGTTGACTTGACAAACAAGACGAACTGGCAAAAGACAAACAGAAAACACAGGTATAAATACACAGGGGATAATGGGGAAGATGGGGGACACCTGGAGGGGGGTGGAGACAATCACAAGGACAGTGTAAAATAGATCACGGTGTGACATTGGGACAGAGTTAAAACATGAAGTTTAGTCACTCATTCTGAATGGTTAAGGTAAGGGTTCATGTTTGGGATAGGGTTGAAACCTTAAAATAAAAATCCACTATCCACAACTGGGTTTGAATACATAACCTTCTGATCCACCACCCATTCATGAAGCTCTAGCAAAACCCAAGCCTACTTCATGATAATAAGAGGTGGGGTAATTGCCCCTAGTAGCTGGTGTTGAAGGTATTTCCCAACGTCCTCAGGACAAGGATAGACATCAAATTTCAACTTCAATCTTGAACGACATGTCTGTTATTAATACCATGGTTCTGTCTGAATACCCATACTTTTTATTGAAATAGTACTCTGATTGGGTATTTGAAAATGTAAAGTTTTATACTGTGTAAAAATTTTAAAATGTAGTATGCTTGTATTTCAGGCTGTAATCCTAATTTCGTTTTCTCATCGAGTAGGAATTTGCTGCACCCTATTGAGGAAGAGAATTGTCATTTCAGACTATCGTTGACAACAGCTGATAATCAGGTAAGAGGACAGGCTTTACCAAAGGCGGGAAACAACCCAATTGTGCATTAGATGACGCCTTCGCAGTATGGAGGAGCCTAGGGTGTTGATATTTGTTCTTTACTGCTTTTTGTATGTAGTATGGTTAGTACATAGTATATACTTTTAGTAAGTTTTAGGCTAGAACAATTTGACATGTCACATGACTTACCAATAAGTGAAAGTACATAGAAATACATTGAATGCCATTTAATTTAGGTCATTTTTTATTAGCTCATATAACTTCCATTATCTAGGCAAGTGATTTCATGGTGGAAATTGCCTCTGTGGTTCCATTCCATCTTATGCAAACAATCAGGACTCTGTAATGGGTTATTACTTTCCATTCTCTGAGGAAGGGCCCAACAGACATACATAGGAGAGATAACCACTGCCATGTCAGTGAAATCCCCTCAGTACATTCCTCATTCCTCATCGGGTTTAACAGTAACTGCATTACCTTTTTCAGCTGATGTATGCGTGTGTGTGTGTCTGTGTCTGTGTGTGTGTGTGTGTGTGTGTGTGTGTGTGTCTGTGTGTGTGTCTGTGTGTGTGTGTGCGTGTGTGTGTGTGTGTGTCTGTGTCTGTGTCTGTGTCTGTGTGTGTGTGTGTGTGTGTGTGTGTGCGTGTGTGTGTGTGTGTGTGCGTGTGTGTCTGTGTCTGTGTCTGTGTGTGTGTGTGTCTGTGTGTGTGTGCGCGTGTGTGTCTGTGTCTGTGTCTGTGTCTGTGTGTGTGTGTGTGTGTGTGTGTGTGTGTGTGTGTGTGTGTGTGTGTGTGTGTGTGTGTGCGTGTGTGTGTGCGTGTGTGTGTGCGTGTGTGTCTGTGTCTGTGTCTGTGTCTGTGTGTGTGTGTGTGTGTGTGTCTGTGTCTGTGTGTGTGTGTGTCTGTGTGTGTGTGCGCGTGTGTGTCTGTGTCTGTGTCTGTGTGTGTGTGTGTGTGTGTGTGTGTGTGTGTGTGTGTGTGTGTGTGTGTGTGTGTGTGTGTGTGTGTGTGTGTGTGTGTGTGCGTGTGTGTGTGCGTGTGTGTCTGTGTCTGTGTCTGTGTCTGTGTGTGTGTGCGTGTGCGCACGCTTGCGGATGTCGGCTAACCGACTATCACCTTACTAGATGTCAGCACCCTATCCCTGGCTCACATACTGCTACGTTAGGCTAGCCAGTTTATCACGACACTGTGGCAATGCTGACAGGAGGCTAGGCTAGCCAGGTTAGCATGACACTGTGGCAATGCTGACAGGAGGCTAGGCTAGCCAGTTTATCATGACACTGTGGCAATGCTGACAGGAGGCTAGGCTAGCCAGGTTAGCATGACACTGTGGCAATGCTGACAGGAGGCTACAATATAAACCATTCATTTACTATAGCCCAATGTTGAGTATAAGTATTGCATCATACTACATACCTGGATTAAGGAGAATAGGAGATTCAATTAGTCTTACCATAGGCATGTTTATGCAGTCTTTATTGACACCCTAACTGCCCACACACCATTATATTTGAATTCAGAATACTGAGAGTCTTCTAAAAGTTACTTTCCATAGTATCCAAATCTCTCTATGAATCAACATATCAGTTTGACACACACACATGCATGTGCGTGTAGACAGACACACACACACATGTTCTTCAACGACACACATTGTGTTGCGTCATGTTATGGGTATGCTTGTA
This sequence comes from Oncorhynchus mykiss, assembly GCF_057628025.1. Classification (NCBI taxonomy): domain Eukaryota; kingdom Metazoa; phylum Chordata; class Actinopteri; order Salmoniformes; family Salmonidae; genus Oncorhynchus; species Oncorhynchus mykiss. The sequence goes on from NC_143029.1 coordinate 11,295,480, forward strand.
ATTAAGTACTGGGGAGTTTTTTCCTCTATGATTTTGCCTGTGCTTAGCTCCATTCTGTTTCTTTTTATCCGGAAAAACTCCCCAGTTATTAACGATTACAAGCATACCCATAACATGATGCAGCCACCACTATGCTTGATAATATTGAGAGTTGTACTCAGTAATTTGTTGTATTGGATTGGCTCCAAACATAACACTTTGTATTCAGAACCAACCTTGAATTGCTTTGCCACATTTCTTGCAGTATTACTTCAGTGCCTTGTTGCAAATAGGATGCATGTTTTATAACATTTTTGTTCCGTGTAGGCTTCCTTCTTTTCACTCTGTCAATTAGGTTAGTATTGTGGAGTAATTACAATGTTGTGGATCCATCCTCAGTTTTCTCCTACAACAGCCATCAAGCTATGTAACTGTTTTAATGTCCCCATTGGCCTAATGTTGAAATCCCTCCGGAGTTAGGAAGGACGCCTGTATATTTGTAGTAACTAAGTGTATTGAAACTCCCTCCAAAGTGTAATTATTTCACTTCACCATGCTCAAACAGTCATTAAAAACACTATTATTGCACACAGAGTATTTGTATTTGTATTTATTATGCATTCCCATTAGTTCCTGGTAAGGCAGCAGCTACTCTTCCTGGGGTTTATTATGCATTCCCATTAGTTCCTGGTAAGGCAGCAGCTACTCTTCCTGGGGTCCAGCAAAATTAAGGCAGTTTATACAACTTTAAAAACATTACAATTTATTCACTGATTTCAGAACACACTGTGCCACTACTCAGGCCACTACTCTACTACCACATATCTACAGAACTAAATCCATGTGTATATATAGTGCGTATGTTATATTGTGTGTGTGTATCCATGTGTCTGTGCCTATGTGTGTGTTGCTTCACAGTCCCCGTTGTTCCATAAGGTGTATTTCTATCTAGTTTTTAAATCTGATTCTACTGCTGCATCAGTTACTTGATGTGAAATAGAGTTCCATGTAGTCATGGCTCTATGTAGTACTGTGCACCTCCCATATTCTGTTCTAGACTTGGGGACTGAAGAGACCTGTTGTGACATGTCTTGTGAGTTATGCATGGGTGTACGAGCTGTGTGACAGACAGCTCGGTGCATTCAACATGTCAATACCTCTCATAAATACAAGTAGTGATGAAGTCAATCTCTCCTCCACTTTTAGCCAGGAGAGATTAACATGCATATGATTAATATTAGCTCTCTGTGTACATCCAAGGGCCAGCTGCACTGCTCTGTTCTGAGCCAATTGCAAGTCCCTTTTTGTGGCACCTGACCACACGACTGAACAGACAAAACATTACAAACAGCCAGCAGCAAAGTAGATTGGTCACGAAAGTCAGAAAAGCAATACAATTAATTGCTTGCCTTTGATGATCTTCGGATGTTTGCACTCACAAGACTCCCAGTTACACAATAAATGTTTGTTTTGTTCCATAAAGATTATTTTTACATCCAAAAACCTCCATTTGGTTGGCGCGTTTTGTTCAGTAATCCACAGGCTCGTGCAGGTCACGACGGGCAGACGAAAATTTGAAATAGTATCCGTAAAGTTCGTAGAAACATGTCAAACATTTTTTATAATCAATCTTCAGGTTGTTTTTACAATAAATAATCAATAATATTTCAACCGGACGGTAGCTTTTTCAATAGGAGAGAGAGAAAAGGTCTGCTCCAAGCTGCTCTCGCATGCAAAAATCTAAGGACGCCCAGCTATCCACTGACGCGATGTGATCATTCTCGCTCATTTTTTCAGTATAAAAGCCTGAAACTATGTCTAAAGACTGTTCACACCATGTGGAAGGAAGCCATAGGGAAAGGAACCTGGTTGATATCCCTTTAAATGGAGGGAAGGCATGCAATGGAACAGGGAGGTTGCAGAAAAACAGCACTTCCTGGTTGGATTTTCCTCAGGGTTTCGCCTGCAATATCAGTTCTGTTATACTCACAGACAATATTTTGACAGTTTTGGAAACGTTAGTGTTTTCTATCCTAATCTGCCAATTATATGCATATTCTAGTTTCTGGGCCTAAGAAATAGGCCATTTCATTTGGGTGCATTTTTCATCCAAATATCAAAATACTGTCCCCTAGTCTCAAGAGGTAATGAAATATTTAGGACTAACTTATTCCTTGTCACCCACTCTGAAACTAATTGCAACACTTTGTTAAGTGTTGCAGTCATTTTAGTCCCTGTAGTAGCTGACATGTACAGTGTTGAGTCATCCGCATACATAGACACACTGGCTTTACTCAAAGCTAGTGGCATGTCATTAGTAAAGATTGAAAAAAGTAATGGGCCTGGCCAGCTGCCCGGGATAATACCTGATTCTACCTGGATTATGTTGGAAAGGCTTCCATTAAAGAACACCCTCTTCTCTTAGACAGGTAACTCTTTATCAAATCAAATAAAAGTTTATTTGTCACATGTGCCGAATACTACAGGTGTAAACCTTACAGTGAAATGCTTACTTACGGGCTCTAACCAATGTTGCAAAAAAAAGGTGTGTGTGTGTGTGTGTGTGTGTGTGTGTGTGTGTGTGCGTGCGTGTAGGTAAGTAAAGAAATAAAACAACAGTAAAAAGACATTTGAAAAAAGAGTAGCAAGGCCATATACAGACACATGTTAGTCAGGCTTATTGAGGTAGTATGTACATGAATGTATAGTTAAAGTGACTATGCATATAAGATAAATAGAGAGTAGCAGCAGCGTAAAAGAGGGGTTGGGGGGGGCACAAAATGCAAATAGTCCGGGTAACCATTTGGTTACCTGTTCAGGAGTCTTATGGCTTGGGGGTAAAAACTGTTGAGAAGTCTTTTTGTCCTAGACTTGGCACTCCGGTACCGCTTGCCATGCGGTAGTAGAGAGAACAGTCTATGACTGGGGTGGCTGGGGTCTTTGACAATTTTTAGGGCCTTCCTCTTACACCGCCTTGTGTAGAGGTCCTGGATGGCAGGCAGCTTTGCCCCAGTAATGTACTGGGCCGTACGTACTACTCTCTGAAGTGCCTTGCGGTCGGAGGCCGAGCAATTGCCGTACCAGGCAGTGATGCAACCGGTCAGGATGCTCTCGATGTTGCAGCTGTAGAACCTTTTGAGGATCTCAGGACCCATGCCAAATCTTTTTAGTTTCCTGAGGGGGAATAGGCTTTGTCATGCCCTCTTCACGACTGTCTTGGTGTGTTTGGACCAATCTAGTTTGTTGTTGATGTGGACACCAAGGAATTTGAAGCTCTCAACCTGCTCCACTACAGCCCCGTCGATGAGAATGGGGACGTGCTCGGTGCTCCTTTTCCTGTAGTCTACAATCATCTCCTTAGTCTTGGTTAAGTTGAGGGATAGGTTATTCTGGCACCACCCGGCCAGGTCTCTGACCTCCTCCCTATAGGCTGTCTCGTTGTTGTCGGTGATCAGGCCTACCACTGTTGTGTCGTTAGCAAACTTAATGATGGTGTTGGAGTCGTGCCTGGCCATGCAGTCATGGGTGAACAGGGAGTACAGGAGGCGACTGAGCACGCACCCCTGGGGAGCTCCCGTGTTGAGGAATCAGCGTGGCAGATGTGTTGCTACATACCCTCACCACCTGGGGGCGGCCTGTCAGGAAGTCCAGGATCCAGTTGCAGAGGGAGGTGTTTAGTCCCAGATTCCTTAGCTTGGTGATGAGTTTTGAGTGCACTATGGTGTTGAACGCTGAGCTGTAGTCAATGAACAGCATTCTCACATAGTGTGTTCCTTTTGTCCAGGAGGGAAAGGACACTGTAGAGTGCAATAGAGATTGCATCATCTGTGGATCTGTTTGGGCGGTATGCAAATTGGAGTGGGTCTCTGGGATAATGGTGTTGATGTGAGCCAATACCAGCCTTTCAAAGCACTTCATGGCTACGGACGTGAGTGCTACGGGTCTGTAGTCATTTAGGCAGGTTGCCTTTGTGTTCTTGGGCACAGGCACTATGGTGGTCTGCTTGCATGTTGGTATTACAGACTCAATCAGGGACATGTTGAAAATGTCAGTGAAGACACCTGCCAGTTGGTCAGCACATGCCCGGAGCACACGTCCTTGTAATCCGTCTGGCCCCGCAACCTTGTGTATGTTGACCTGTTTAAAGGTCTTACTCACGTTGGCTATGGAGAGCGTGATCACACAGTCGTCCGGAACAGCTTGTACTCTCATGCATGCCTCAGTGTTTCTTGCCTCGAAGCGAGCATAGAAGTGATTTAGCTCATCTGGAAGGCTCGTGTCACTGGGCAGCTGTGCTTCCCTTTGTAGTCTGTAATAGTTTGTAAGCTCTGTCACATCCGACGAGCGTCGGAGCCGATGTAGTATGATTCAATCTTAGCCCTGTATTGATTCGTTCGTCGCAGGGCATAGCAGGATTTATTGTAAGCTTCCGGGTTAGAGTCCCGCACCTTGAAAGCGGCAGCTCTACCCTTTAGCTCAGTGCGAATATTGCCTGTAATCCATGGCTTCTGGTTGGGGTATGTACGTACAGTCACTGTGGGAACGACGTACTCAATGCACATTGATAAAGCCAGTGACTGATGTGGTGTATTCCTCAATGTCATCGGAAGGAGACCGTAAAACAGCGGCCATCTCCTCCGGCGCCATTTTCCACAGTATAGCAGATGGTGTAAAGCCATTATGGGCTCCAGAGTGGCGCAGTGGTCTAAGGCACTGCATCTCAGTGCTAGAGGCATCACTACAGACCCTGGTTTGAATCCAGGCTGTATCACAACTGGCCATGATTGGGAGTCCCATAGGGTGGCGCACAATTGACTCAGAATCATCTGAGTTTGGCCGGTGTAGGCCGTCATTGTAAATAAGAATTTATTCTTAACTGACTTGCCTAGTTAAAATAACACATACGTTTTTCCAGCAGCAGACTATGATCGATAATGTCAAAAGCGGAACTGAAGTTTAACAAATCAGCTCCCCCAATCTTCTTAGAATGAGTCCATGCAACTTATTATGTGCCTTGTTAAGAAAATATTTACTCCTGAACTTATCTAGGCTTGCCGTAACAAAAGGGTTGATTACTTACTGACTCAAGACGTTTCAGCTTTTAGTCTTTAATTAATTTGTGCAAAATGTGAAATGCATAATTCCACTTTGACATTATGGCGTATTGTCTGTAGGCCAGTGACAAAAGAATATTTAAATTCAGGCTGTAACAACAACACAAAGGTGTGAATACCTTCTGAAGGCACTGTACACACACACACACCCACCACCCTTCCATACACCACCCTTTGACCCTTTGTGAACCCTAGGTAGCCCTCAGAGAGGTCATTGGGCCCTCCCTCCCCCACCTTTATCTCTGTCTGTTTATTTTGGTCCTCTGGGATCATTAGCCCGGCTAAATGTTTGCTCACAAAGGGGGAGATGGTTAATATGTTTCAACACATCCATTTGTCAGGCCCTTGTCTCTGCCGGCCGACAGTGAAAGAAGAGAACTGCTACTCTCAACTGGCATTTCGATACCTCATTTATATTTAACTAGTCAGTTAAGAACAAATTCTTATTTAAAATGGCGGACTACTTTGGAACAGTGGGTTAACTGCCTTGTTCAGGGGCAGAACGACAGAGTTTTACCTTGTCAACTCGGGGATTCAATCCAGCAAACATTCGGTTACTGGCCCAACGTTCTAACCACTAGGCTACCTGCCGCCCCCCGGCCCTCTAGGCCGGAAAGCCTTTAGTGTGTAGTGCGTGTGTGTTTTCGTTCGTTCACTTGTTCGTTCGCATGCTTGTGTGTGTGTGTGTGTGTGAGACGTGGCGTGGTGGCACTCAACATGAATTCCTCACAAAGAGGGTTGGGTTGTTCCCAGCCTTCTGGTCGATAAATCAAGTATGACATCATCAATGTGCAGTTAGAGGATATTTTTTTTTGAAAAGGTTAGAAATGAAACGAGAGAGAGAGAGAAAGAGCTAGAGAAATAGAGAGAGGGGATAGAGATAATAAATAAATAATGAAAGAGAGAGAGAGTGGGGGGAGATAGAGAGAATAAATAAATAATGAAAGACAGAGAGTGCGAGAGAGAGAGTGAGTGAGAGGAAAGTCAATAAATTAACAAGGGGGATGTTTCAGTTGACAGGATGGAGTGCTGTTGGCACCGTTTGAATGGTATCTCTGCTGATTGGCTGCACCCTGGCCTAAACAGGAAGTGGTGAGGCAGTAAAAAGCCAAAATGGCCAGCCATTGTGCCCTAAGTTATCATCGCTGGTCAGGGGATCCATTTGTCTGTGTGTTGACTGATCCCTTCCTCCTGTTCTACACCTCTCAGTGTGGTTGGTATTCACAGCCTACAGGACTGCACTTCCGGTCATAATTCTAGCCCTTATGGTGTGTCACATCTTGCATGTGCTTTGTGTGCTCATGCTTCTATATGTGTGTGTTAAAGAAACTGAGTGTGTTTTAGAGAAGCCGTTACTGAATGGAATCCATAATACCTTTTGTGCATGCCATACTCCATTAGCACAGAACCACACGTCCGTGAGTGTGTGTGATTGAGTGGACGAAAGTGTGTATGTAACACCTTGCTGTTAAAAAGCTGTTGGGCCCCCCTCCTCCTCCCCCTCCTCCTAATCCCTCCATCCCTAAAGACATGTAAATGACGGCAGGGATGGGGGAGGAGAAGGAGTGGGGGGGTTGGGTTCAGACCTTTGAAGTCTGATCCCTCGGGGGTGGTGGGTGTCTTGGGATTCCCATGGCGATGCCCTATGAGAGATTGGGATTGTTTCAATTCAAGAACCAACAATATCTCCTTGAGTATATCTCCTACAACCATTCCTCTTGTTTGAACAATCCCCTTTACATTACAAGCAGACCTGATTCAACTAATCAAGGGCTTGAGGATTAGTTGAACGGTTAAATCAGGTGTATCGGAATAGCAGGTGACGTGTTCGGAGGGGGAGAGGAGAGGCGAGGAGAGGTTTGAAGAAACACCTGTATTTGTGTGTGTGCACACATGCATCTATGTGTGTGTCCTGTATGATTTACATAATCACACTGGTAATCACCCTCAGCTATCAGTGCACTACATTTAAAGTTGGGGGGCTAAGAGGGTATCAGGCCCACACAGGGAATAAACGAGTTACTTATCTGGCCCTTGTTTCTGCTAATGTAAGATAAGGCAACGTAGCCTAATGTATGTGGCTAGAAGCAACATCATGGAGATAACATCATGATAAACACCTGTGTGTGTGTGTGTGTGTGTGTGTGTGTGTGTGTGTGTGTGTGTGTGTGTGTGTGTGTGTGTGTGTGTGTGTGTGTGTGTGTGGTGTGTGTGTGTGTGTGTGTGTGTCCATGCATTGTGTTTAGAGTATAGCATACTGTATACTGGAGCTATAGACATTTCAATGGCAGGTCATTTTTATGTAGCGACTTGTGCAGCAACTGGATGTGGAAACTTTTCCCTGGTTACCTTGGGGACCAATTGTGTTTGAGCGGAGCATGACCCCTGAGCCCCCCCCCCCCCCCCCCCCCCCACCACCACCACCACGAGGAGGCGAACAGAGCAGTACAGGAAGACAGATCGCCCATGGCGACCAGGACTTCCTGTACAGAGCACAGGGGGCTGTAAGTAGGAGCGGAGCACAACTCTGGGGGGAAATGGTCTGTAATCGCAAACAATCAACGTGATTAGCCTAGGCTAGCTCCTCCAGCCACAGAGCCACAGCAGACCCAGACCGCCAGCCCCTCAGACCTGCCACCCAGGCTGCTGCTGACCTGGCCTACAGATGTGGGATCTTAATTTGAGACAGTTTGCTACAGCAGGACAATAATCCTGCAGCAACAGAAAATGTGAGTTATTATGTGGATTATAATTAATGGACATGGTTTTTAGTAGTTGATACATTTTTCGTTAGCAGGAAATTACAAACTTCAGAAGACTTTTTAAAACTTGAATATACTACACATTTGCATTTCCTGCTGTGCAAGAAGATTCTACATCTGTACACACGCTCCAACTACAGGGATGTAGGTACGGACGGAGGGAGAGAGGCAAGGGGATAGAGCGAGGCAGACAGACATACATACAGGCATGCAGACAGACAGACAGACAGACAGACAGACAGACAGACAGAGAGACAGATGGTCTTGAAAGTGATGTCTTGAAAGTCCAGATATTTCATTCAAATGATGTGGTAAAAAAATGAGAAATGGGGAAGGCAGAAGATCTACCCGTTGGAGAGTTCAGCTGGTTCACAATCACAGAGACCCAGGGCTGTGTCACATACAAATCAGATCTAACAAAATTAAGTTCATCTCATTTGAAGCAATTGTATTGTGGCCTTCCATGGCTTCCTGTTACACTGGGGTACAAAAATGAGGTAATAAGGTAATACGCATGTCATCCATCACCATGGGAAAAGGCAAGGAACTCTCAAACGAAAAGAGACAAATGGTTGTTGACCTCCATAAATCAAGCAACGGGTACAAAAAAAAAAATGTTTTCAAAGTTAGAGACAAAGTTTACCCAGGGTTGACCCTTCACAGACAGGCCTGTCCAGTGGGATTGTTTGCTTAGATAAGGACAGACACTTCCTGGTGAAGAGAGAGAAAGAGCGAGAGAGAGAGAGAGAGAAAGAGAGAGGCCACGGGCATCTATATGCATCTGTATAGGAACCATAGACATAGAATTGGTTGAAACGCAGTGTGCTTGAGGCCCAAAACATCTATATAACAAAAAAAATAGCATTTGGGAAATTTCTAACAGTTGACCCATTGAGTGTTGAACTGGCCTTCCTCTATCCTTTACACGTTTCAGGTAATATCAGATGCCTATCTAACCATAACCCTAACCCCTAACCCTAGATTCTATAGAAAGTCCCCTCTTTGCATTCCCCTGATTGGCACATACAGCTTGTGACTGGGAGGTGAACTTGGACATAATGGTAGCTCTGTTCCTGCCATCTCTTAACTGTAATGGTTCCGTAAATTAAGCAGCCATGGCCCCCTTGAGCAGACTTCCTTGGCCCCTTTGGCACTGCTAGCTAGTTCTACTGTATTACTACTACAGATTAGAGAGAGAAAACAATAACTGTTGGCCTGTCTGTCAACATGATGGGTGCAAGGAAGAGAGAGACAATTTAAGCATAATGTATTTCAAATAGTGGGTAAGATTTAGGGAGGGGCAGGGGTTGTACAGAAAAATGTGTCCGAACTTGGGTCATAAAGGGGAAAGCAGTGGATGAGTGGGTGGTTGGAAGTGTGTGTGTGTGTGTGTGTGTGTGTGTGTGTGTGTGTGTGTGTGTGTGTGTGTGTGTGTGTGTGTGTGTGTGTGTGTGTGTGTGTGTGTGTGTGTGTGTGTGTGAGCCTCAAACAGAACACATAGAGAAATGCCGCATGGCTATTAGCAGATGAGCAGTAATGTGCTCTGCATCGCCATTCCTTAACAGCACCGGACTGGACATTTGCTCGATTCCTCTCCGCGACTGGTTCCGAGGCGCTTGTATGTACCGGCCATGCTGTTTCCTGTCCGGCCAGATGTGAGGGAGTGTGTTTTCTAGCCAACATGGGTACGGTAATCAGAGGTAGGAGTGTGGGTGTTACTCACAGTTGTGTGTGTGTGTGTGTTACTCACAGTGTGTGTGTGTGTGTGTGTGTGCGTGTGTGTGTGTATGTGTGTGTGTGTGTGTGTGTTACCACTCCACACTCATCCTCTGGATGTTGGGTTCAAAGCGGCAGCCCCACGCCGGACGGAAAAGGCTCGCAGCCAAGAATGAGATCAGTGGCCCAACGAGGGACTTCCTGTCCATACAGGAAGTGGAGGCGCAGCTGAGAGGGAAAGGGCTCTTCCTCCCTCCTCCACCCCCACCCCCCCTTTCCTTGTCCTCTGCTACATTTCTTCATGTTTTGTCTCTAAAGTATTTTCCATTCGCATACTGTACACACACACACACACACACACACACAACACCCCCCTCTCCCTCGTCTAGCAGCCAGGCCTAATGGAGCAATCTCACATTGCAGGAGGATACACACACACACACTTTACAGAGCAGGAAGTGCAGGTCGCTTTGTTTACGTAGTGGTGGTTCTTTCTCCTGCCTCGTCCTCTCAAAGGCCTCAGGGAAACGGGAATCCCCTTGGATCATATCCTCACCCTTGTCACATGTACATCCATCAACAAATGAATAGAGAGAACACAGGGAGACAGACAGGGAGATGGAAAGAGAGAGAGACAGAGAGAGAGACAGGGAGAGGGAGAGAGACAGAGAGAGAGACAAGGAGAGGGAAAGAGAGACAGAGAGAGACAGACAGGGAGAGAGACAGAGAGAGAGACAGGGAGAGGGAAAGAGAGACAGAGAGAGACAGACAGGGAGAGAGACAGGGAGAGGGAAAAAGAGACAGGGAGAGACAGCAGGGAGAGAGACAGGGAGAGGGAAAGAGAGACAGGGAGAGACAGACAGGGAGAGAGACAGGGAGAGGGAAAGAGAGACAGGGAGAGACAGACAGGGAGAGAGACAGGGAGAGAGACAGGGAGAGACAGCAGGGAGAGAGACAGGGAGAGGGAAAGAGAGACAGGGAGAGACAGACAGGGAGAGAGACAGGGAGAGGGAAAGAGAGACAGGGAGAGACAGACAGGGAGAGAGACAGGGAGAGAGACAGGGAGAGGGAAAGAGAGACAGGGAGAGCGAAAGAGAGCGAGAGAGACAGACAGGGAGAGGGAGAGAGAGACAGGGAGAGGGAGACAGAGACAGAGAGAGAGAGAGAGAGAGAGAGAGAGAGAGAGAGAGAGAGAGAGAGAGAGAGAGAGAGAGAGAGAGAGAGAGGGGCAGAGAGAGAGAGAAGCAGAGAGAGAGCGAGAAAGAGGGGCAGAGAGAGAGAGAGTGAGAAAGAGAGGGGGGGGCAGAGAGAGAGAGGCAGAGATGTCTCATACTGTGTTAAAGGAAGGCCCGGAAAATCATTAGACTCCAACCACCCAAGTCATAGACTGTTCTCTCTGCTTCAGCACAGCAGGCGATACCGGAGCATCACGTCTGACACCAACAGGCTCTTGAACAGCTTCTATTGCCAAGCCAGAAGCTAACAGAATGGCTACAAGGACTGAGTTGACCTTTGTATGTTTTTATTATTTTGTTAAAATTCTCTATGCAGACTTACGCACACTGACACTCCAACACACACATAACATGCACACACATTTATACTGACTCTACACACACACACACACACATACACTCATCATTTACGCTGCTGCTACACTGTCTATAAAATATTCTGATGGCTAGTCACCTTACCCCTATACATATCTACCTATATCACTCCAGTTTCCCTGCACAATGTAAATATGGTACTGGAACTGACCCTGTATATAGCTTCTTACTTTATCGTGCTCTTCTTATTTTTACTTCTCATGTGTTTTTGTCCTAACTTATGTTATTTTTAGTGCTACATTGATATTGATTGGCAGATGGACTGAATGCTCATTCTTTGGCTCTTGACCCATTCCCTTGATCTCATGTCCTGTCTGCTTGAAGTGAAGTAAGAGAGACACATGCTGCAGTCGTTTCCCAGTTAGCACATAACGTTCTGAGAACAATATGTTTCCTAGAGCTTGGTGAGAGTGTGCTTGTCCTATGGTTATTTTGCATTCAACCTTCCCAAAATGTTCTGGATAATGGCTTTGCTTTGGAACACTCTCAGCACATTTAATAAGGAATTTTAGAAAAAAAACATGATTTTCTTTGTATTTTATTACTTTAACAGAACGTTTACGAAAAGTTCAAACGTGGTTACATTTCGTTTCATTTTGGTGATGTTTTAGGAATGTTCTCCAACTGTTTTGACATTGGGAATGTTCTCAAATAATTCAGAGAACGTTAAGAAACACTCTTCTGTGGGAATGTCAGCACCTATACAGAACATTCCCTACAGGTTTCCTCATGGTTCTGTTTCAAGTCATGTTCTCAAATTGTTCCAAGAGCATTAAGTGCTTCTACATCTGCATTGCTTGCTGTTTGGGGTTTTAGGCTGGGTTTCTGTACAACACTTTGAGATACCAGCTGATGTACGAAGGGCTATATAAATACATTTGATTTGATTTGATTAAGAAATAGCATGTGATGAGTGACTGTTTCCTTTGAAATGGGGTCTGTTAGAATAGACTATAATGAACAGCTTTGCATGTGTAAAAAGACATGGCATGCTAACTCCATCATGGGGGTGCAGTGTACTAAGTCCATGGATAGGGAACAGAAGATCGTAGAAAAGAAAATCATTTCCACATGTCCCATCTGTGCTTGGAGTTCAAGACAGTAAACCCAAAATAAGTGAGCAGTGTTAATGAAACATTCAGCGAAAGTAAAGTTTTACAAAAACTTCCAAATAACCTCTAATTTTCGTTCTCAGAGCGTTAATAAATCCTCCCAGCAAAACTTTGAAGGAACCAGAGTAAATTGTTCTCAGAACCTTCTGGCAACCTAAATATAAATGTTCCCAGAACAGACTAAATGTTCACTTCTGTTCTCAGAACATTTAGAAAACGTTACATTTTACCATTCAGGAAACGTATGGCTTCAATCCCACAACCAATGTGAAACCAACAACACACGTTCCCACAACTTCCAAGGAACCAAATGTGCTAGCTGGGCATGTCCTGTCTGCTTCAAGTGAAGTAAGAGAAACACATGCTGCAGTAGTCATGTCCTGTCTGCTTCAAGTGAAGTAAGAGAAACACATGCTGTATTAATGCAGTTGAAATCCGCATCCATTTTCCGCCCCCTAATCTATTCTACGTCTCTCACTCACTGTAAACAGTGTCTCTCACTTACTGTCTCTGTTTCTCACTCACTGTCTGTTTCTCACTCACTGTCCCTGTCTCTCACTCACTGTCCCTGTCTCTCACTCACTGTCCCTGTCTCTCACTCACTGTCCCTGTTTCTCACTCACTGTCCCTGTTTCTCACTCACTGTCCCGGTCTCTCACTCACTGTCTCGGTCTCTCACTCACTGTCTCGGTCTCTCACTCACTGTCTCGGTCTCTCACTCACTGTCTCGGTCTCTCACTCACTGTCTCTCACTCACTGCGTCTGTATCTGTGTCTGCGTCTGTGTCTGCGTCTGTGTCTGTCTGCGTCTGTGTCTGTCTGCGTCTGTGTCTGCGTCTGTGTCTGTCTGCGTCTGTGTCTGTCTGTGTCTGTGTCTGTCTGTGTCTGTGTCTGTGTCTGTGTCTGCGTCTGTGTGCGTCTGTCTGTGTCTGTCTGTGTCTGTCTGTGTCTGCGTCTGTGCCTGTCAGCGCCTGTCTGCGCCTGCCTGCGCCTGTGCCTGTCTGCGCCTGCGTCTGCACCTGTGTCTGCGTCTAAGTGTTTATATCACTGAAGTGTTCACGTTGTCAAAATGTTTATAAGAGTTTAGGCTGTGTAGCTTTCATCGAGCCGCCGTCTGCATGTCTGAAGTGAGGTAAAGGAAATACATGCTGCCCAGAAACTAATTTACACATCTTTCCCACAACACATCTCTCCCACACACTCATCTTTGACTGTACTGTGTGTATGTGTGTGCTCACACAGGCTCCCCTTATTCAATATGATTTAAACTGATCCTAGATTAGCACTCCGACTCTGAGACGCTTTGTGAGTATGAGCCCTGCAGCGCAATGGCCATGAACATCGCACAATGTGAGTGTGAGTTTGTGTCTGTGAGATGTGTGTGTATGTGTCCTCTCTTGTTAGGAGATGGGCCTCATGACACCCATGTGACTGAGATATGGTCAGTAGAGAGAGGATCTATCTGTGTCTAGAGACAGAAGATGGCTTGAATGAAACTTGTGAGTGGTTGGGTGAGGGAGGGAGAGAGAGAGAGAGAGAGAGAGAGAGAGAGAGAGAGAGAGAGAGAGAGAGAGAGAGAGAGAGAGAGAGAGAGAGAGAGAGAGAGAGAGAGAGAGAGAGAGACAGAGAGAGAGAGAGAGCGAGAGAGAGAGAGAGAGAGAGAGAGAGAGCGAGAGAGAGAGCATGTGTACACCCAAACCTTCAATGCCTGTGTAGGTACGTACACTCCCCTCCAATGTTTAATGTTCTAACTTGGCTCTATACTCCAGCCTTTTGGATTTGAGATCAAATGTTTCATATCAGGTGACAGTACAAAATGGCACCTTTTATTTGAGGGTATTTTCATACATAACTGTTTTTCCGTTTAGCAAAGCACTTTATATATCTAGTGAAAAAGTCGTACGCATTTAGACAAATTCACTTATAGAGTATTCAAATACTCAAAAGTTGAGTATTTGGTCCCATGTTTCTAGCGGTAAATGTTCATACTTATTTTAATGGAACACTGAAAAATACCGAAACAACGTGAAGGAAACTGAAACAGTTCTGTCTGGTACAGATACGAAACAGAAAACAAACTACCCACAACCCATAGTGGGAAAACAGGCTGCCTAAGTATGGTACTCAATCAGAGACAACGATAACCAGCTGCCTGTGATTGGGAACCATACCACGCCTAAACATAGAAACACAACACCTAGACATACAACATAGAATACCCACCCACATCACACCCTGACCAAACGAAAAATAGAAACATACAAAGCAATCTACGGTCAGGGCGTGACACTGCAAACTCTTTGGATGCATTTACAGTTTGTTTTGGTTGTGTTTTGGGTTGTTTGACCTAATGCGTTGTTATCAACAATGTCACGTTTTGTTCCATTTCAAACATTTCATTCCCAGCTGGAGGGCATGCAAGACAGCCCAGAAACACAACTGGATTACACTGTCTCTTAATATTGGTGTTACGGTGCGTGAATGAGGACCCAAAAGCGAATTAACTTAAACAGAGCATCTTTAATTACCAAACATAGGTAGGCTCAGACGGACCGGCAGATTCCGACAGGACAAGACAAGGTTACAGCAAACATGACGACAGTCTGGTTCAGGCATGAAACACAACAAACAAGAATCCGACAAGGACAGGAGCAGAAACAGAGAGAGATATAGGGACCTAATCAGAGGGAAAAAGGGAACAGGTGGGAAAAGGGGTGACGAGGTGGTTAGGAGGAGACAAGGCACAGCTGGGGGAAAGAGGGGGAGAAAAGGTAACCTAACAACGACCAGCAGAGGGAGACAGGGTGAAGGGAAAGGACAGAGACAAGACACAACATGACAGTACATGACAGTACCCCCCCACTCACCGAGCGCCTCCTGGCGCACTCGAGGAGGAAACCTGGCGGCAACGGAGGAAATCCTCGATCAGCGCACGGTCCAGCACGTCCCGAGAGGGAACCCAACTCCTCTCCTCAGGACCGTACCCCTCCCAATCTACGAGGTACTGGTGACCACGGCCCCGAGGACGCATGTCCAAAATTCTACGGACCCTGTAGATGGGTGCGCCCTCGACAAGGATGGGGGGGGGGGGGGAAGACGAGCGGGGGCGCGAAGGACGGGCTTGATGCAGGAGACATGGAAGACCGGGTGGACGCGACGAAGGTATCGCGGAAGAAGAAGTCGAACTGCGACAGGATTAATGACCCGAGAAATACGGAACGGACCAATGAACCGCGGGGTCAACTTGCGAGAAGCCGTCTTAAGGGGAAGGTTCTGAGTGGAGAGCCAAACTCTCTGACCGCGACAATATCTAGGACTCTTAGTTCTACGCTTATTAGCAGCCCTCACAGTCTGCGTCCTATAACGGCAAAGTGCAGACCTGACCCTCTTCCAGGTGCGCTCGCAACGTTGGACAAAAGCCTGAGCGGAGGGGACGCTGGACTCGGCGAACTGAGATGAGAACAGCGGAGGCTGGTACCCGAGGCTACTCTGAAAAGGAGATAGCCCGGTCGCAGACGAAGGAAGCGAGTTGTGGGCGTATTCTGCCCAGGGGAGCTGTTCTGACCAAGACGCAGGGTTGCGAAAAGAAAGACTGCGTAAGATGCGACCAATAGTCTGATTGGCCCGTTCTGCTTGACCGTTAGACTGGGGGTGAAAGCCGGAAGAGAGACTGACGGAAGCCCCAATCAAACGGCAAAACTCCCTCCAAAATTGAGACGTGAATTGCGGACCTCTGTCCGAAACGACGTCTGACGGAAGGCCATGAATTCTGAAAACATTCTCGATGATGATTTGTGCCGTCTCTTTAGCAGAAGGAAGCTTAGCAAGGGGAATGAAATGAGCCGCCTTAGAGAACCTATCGACAACCGTAAGAATAACAGTCTTCCCCGCTGACGAAGGCAGTCCGGTGACAAAATCTAAGGCGATGTGAGACCACGGTCGAGAGGGAATAGGAAGCGGCCTGAGACGGCCGGCAGGAGGAGAGTTACCGGACTTAGTCTGCGCGCAGACCGAACAAGCAGCCACGAAACGACGCGTGTCATGCTCCCAGGTGGGCCACCAAAAACGCTGGCGAATGGAAGCAAGCGTACCCCGAACGCCAGGGTGGCCGGCTAACTTGGCAGAGTGAGCCCACTGAAGAACGGCCAGACGAGTAGGAACGGGAACGAAAAGAAGGTTCCTAGGACAAGCGCGCGGCGACGGAGTGTGAGTGAGCGCTTGCTTTACCTGCCTCTCAATTCCCCAGACAGTCAACCCGACAACACGCCCCTCAGGGAGAATCCCCTCGGGGTCAGTGGAGGCTACTGAAGAACTGAAGAGACGAGACAAAGCATCAGGCTTGGTGTTCTTAGAGCCCGGACGATAAGAAATCACGAACTCGAAACGAGCGAAAAACAGCGCCCAACGCGCCTGACGCGCATTAAGTCGTTTGGCAGAACGGATGTACTCAAGGTTCCTATGGTCAGTCCAAACGACAAAAGGAACGGTCGCCCCCTCCAACCACTGTCGCCATTCGCCTAGGGCTAACCGGATGGCGAGCAGTTCGCGGTTACCCACATCATAGTTACGTTCCGACGGCGACAGGCGATGAGAAAAATACGCGCATGGGTGGACCTTGTCGTCAGAGAGGGAGCGCTGAGAAAGAATGGCTCCCACGCCCACCTCTGACGCGTCAACCTCGACAACGAACTGTCTAGAGACGTCAGGTGTAACAAGGATAGGAGCGGATGTAAAACGATTCTTGAGGAGATCAAAAGCTCCCTGGGCGGAAACGGACCACTTAAAGCACGTCTTGACAGAAGTAAGGGCTGTGAGAGGAGCTGCCACCTGACCGAAATTACGGATGAAACGACGATAGAAGTTCGCGAAGCCGAGAAAGCGCTGCAGCTCGACGCGTGACTTAGGGACGGGCCAATCAATGACAGCTTGGACCTTAGCGGGATCCATCTTAATGCCTTCAGCGGAAATAACAGAACCGAGAAATGTGACGGAGGAGGCATGAAAAGTGCACTTCTCAGCCTTCACAAAAAGACAATTCTCTAAAAGGCGCTGGAGGACACGTCGAACGTGCTGAACATGAATCTGGAGTGACGGTGAAAAAATCAGGATATCGTCAAGGTAAACGAAAACAAAGATGTTCAGCATGTCTCTCAGGACATCATTGACTAATGCCTGAAAGACAGCTGGAGCGTTAGCGAGGCCGAAAGGAAGAACCCGGTATTCAAAGTGCCCTAACGGAGTGTTAAACGCCGTCTTCCACTCGTCCCCCTCCCTGATGCGCACGAGATGGTAAGCGTTACGAAGGTCCAACTTAGTGAAAAACCTGGCTCCCTGCAGGATCTCGAAGGCTGAAGACATAAGAGGAAGCGGATAACGATTCTTCACTGTTATGTCATTCAGCCCTCGATAATCTATGCAGGGGCGCAGAGACCCGTCCTTCTTCTTGACAAAAAAAAACCCCGCTCCGGCGGGAGAGGAGGAGGGGACTATGGTACCGGCGTCAAGAGCTACAGACAAATAATCTTCGAGAGCCTTACGTTCGGGAGCCGACAGAGAGTATAGTCTACCCCGGGGGGGGGGTGGTTCCCGGAAGGAGATCAATACTACAATCATACGACCGGTGTGGAGGAAGAGAGGTGGCCCTGGACCGACTGAACACCGTGCGCAGATCGTGATATTCCTCCGGCACCCCTGTCAAATCACCAGGCTCCTCCTGTGAAGAAGAGACAGAGGAAACAGGAGGGATAGCAGACATTAAACATTTCACATGACAAGAGACGTTCCAGGAGAGGATAGAATTACTAGACCAATTAATGGAAGGATTATGACAAACTAGCCAGGGATGGCCCAAAACAACAGGTGTAAAAGGTGAACGAAAAATTAAAAAAGAAATGGTTTCACTATGATTACCAGAAACAGTGAGGGTTAAAGGTAGCGTCTCACGCTGAATCCTGGGGAGAGGACTACCATCCAGGGCGAACAAGGCCGTGGGCTCCTTTAACTGTCTGAGAGGAATGTCATGTTCCCGAGCCCAGGTCTCCTCCATAAAACAGCCCTCCGCCCCAGAGTCTATTAAGGCACTGCAGGAAGCTGACGAACCGGTCCAGCGTAGATGGACCGACAAGGTAGTGCAGGATCTTGAAGGAGAGACAGGAGTAGTAGCGCTCACCAGTAGCCCTCCGCTTACTGATGAGCTCTGGCCTTTTACTGGACATGAAGTGACAAAATGACCAGCGGAACCGCAATAGAGACAGAGGCGGTTGGTGATTCTCCGTTCCCTCTCCTTAGTCGAGATGCGGATACCTCCCAGCTGCATGGGCTCAGCACCCGAGCCGGCAGAGGAAGATGGTAGTGATGCGGAGAGGGGGGCAACGGAGAACGCGAGCTCCTTTCCACGAGCTCGGTGACGAAGATCAACCCGTCGCTCAATGCGAATAGCGAGTTCAATCAAGGAATCCACGCTGGAAGGAACCTCCCGGGAGAGAATCTCATCCTTTACCTCTGCGCGGAGACCCTCCAGAAAACGAGCGAGCAAAGCCGGCTCGTTCCAGCCACTGGAGGCAGCAAGAGTGCGAAACTCAATAGAGTAGTCTGTTATGGATCGATTACCTTGACATAGGGAAGACAGGGCCCTGGAAGCCTCCTCCCCAAAAACAGATCGATCAAAAACCCGTATTATCTCCTCCTTAAAGTCCTGATACTGGTTAGTACACTCAGCCCTTGCCTCCCAGATTGCCGTGCCCCACTCACGAGCCCGTCCAATAAGGAGAGATATGACGTAGGCGACACGAGCAGTGCTCCTGGAGAAAGTGTAGGGCTGGAGAGAAAACACAATATCACACTGGGTGAGGAACGAGCGGCATTCAGTGGGCTCCCCAGAGTAACACGGCGGGTTATTGATTCTGGGCTCCGGAGATTCGAAAGCCCTGGAAGTGGCCGGTGGATCGAGGCGGAGATGGTGAACCTGTTCTGTGAGGTTGGAGACTTGGGTGGCCAGGGTCTCAACGGCATGTCGAGCAGCAGACAATTCCTGCTCGTGTCTGCCTAGCATCGCTCCCTGGATCCCGACGGCTGAGTGGAGAGGATCCGAAGTCGCTGGGTCCATTCTTGGTCGGATTCTTCTGTTACGGTGCGTGAATGAGGACCCAAAAGCGAATTAACTTAAACAGAGCATCTTTAATTACCAAACATAGGTAGGCTCAGACGGACCGGCAGATTCCGACAGGACAAGACAAGGTTACAGCAAACATGACGACAGTCTGGTTCAGGCATGAAACACAACAAACAAGAATCCGACAAGGACAGGAGCAGAAACAGAGAGAGATATAGGGACCTAATCAGAGGGAAAAAGGGAACAGGTGGGAAAAGGGGTGACGAGGTGGTTAGGAGGAGACAAGGCACAGCTGGGGGAAAGAGGGGGAGAAAAGGTAACCTAACAACGACCAGCAGAGGGAGACAGGGTGAAGGGAAAGGACAGAGACAAGACACAACATGACAGTACATGACAATTGGCCACTATTAATGGGATATTTGTGATATAAAATAAAATGTACTATACCTGAAAAAGTATGTGGGATTTAAGTAAATTTTCAAGCCTTAATAAGTTCTGCCTGTCAGGCAGCATAAGAACGCTTTTGCCCATTTTATTAATTAATTTAATATTTATTTAAAGAAGGGCTCAGTGAGACTTGAAATCTATTTTTTCCAAGAGTGTCCTGTCCAAGATAGGCATCACCAAGTCATTACACAATTACAGACAGACAACATGAAAAACTACAGTTAATCTGGTAACAAAAACATAGAATTCACAAGAGTATAACAAAATCATAAAACAGCTAATTAAAACATTGACAGGTCAGGGAATCAGCCTCAAAATCCTTCATCAGTGATTTAAAAACACCAATCAGGACAAGTTCTTCCAGTTGAAAAGTATTTTGTAAGGCGTTCCAAGACGATGGCGCAGAGTACATAAAAGTCATTTTACCAAATTCAGTTTGGACATTTGGAACCCACCACATTTCTGAACAATAAAAATGGCCAAATAAAATGGTAGTAACATTTGCCCATGTAATATCTAGCAAGCTGATCATTTTTGCAAGCTACCGGTAGGTAGAGCCATATATTTAGAGATTTAGAACATTGAGGTTTCTGCACTATGATGCATTTACATGACATGCCATGTTAGCTCCCCATGGTCAATATTGACCAATAGCGGTTCACTGAATTTTCAGAATTTTAAACAATGATCTGCACAAGATTCCAAATTCTCTTCATGAATGGATAAATGCAATGGTCAAAGGCGCTAACATGGAGTCCAATCTAAAAGTTGTCTCAACTCATGAAAAGGGGATAATGTTAGCTAACTTAGGTACGTTGGTTGGAGAAAAAAGGACATACCTTAACACTATGTTTAGCCAACTGTACAAAGTCTCTAGCTACCGACAGAACCATATATTTAAACATCATTGTTGAGTGTTTGAAAGACATGTAAATGGTTACATTCATTGGAGGACCACATCAAATTGGCTAGCTAGCTAGCTAATGACAGATCATGTCAATTTGACCATCTATAGGGGTGATGACAGTAGTCAGACAGACAAGTTTTGATTCACATATTTGCTGATGTCAAGCTCTTTCCAAAAACCTAATCTCTGATGAAGCTTGGATAAATATAAACAATTATTTGCTTAGCTAGCTAGCTAGCTACATGCCAAATTGATAGGCTACAGTCATATATCTGAGAATACATGATCAATTGATGTTTACTGATCATGAAAAGCATGCCGTTAGTTGCTGAATAACTCTGTTGATAGAGCTAAATGTGTGCAGTTGTTTTGCATGAAATAATCGGAAATTAGTAGTTCTGACTACTCTTCAAGGGCTGATCATATTACAACCATAGTTGGTTGTACAATTTGTTGAACAATCTTTGTTTCTGAACACTTCTAAATTAATCCTGATAATGCCATGATTAAGAAAGATCACTAAGATCTCCCCTGTTATTGGAAATGGTGAGAGGTTAGCATGTTTAGGGGAGTATGATATAAAATGCTAATCTCCCCTGTTATTGGTAATGGTGAGAGGTTAGCATGTTTTGGGGGTATGATATAAAATGCTAATCTCCCCTGTTATTGGTAATGTTGAGAGGTTAGCATGTTTTGGGGGTATGATATAAAATGCTAATCTCCCCTGTTATTGGTAATGGTGAGAGGTTAGCATGTTTAGGGGAGTATGATATAAAATGCTAATCTCCCCTGTTATTGGTAATGGTGAGAGGTTAGCATGTTTAGGGGAGTATGATATAAAATGCTAATCTCCCCTGTTATAGGTAATGGTGAGAGGTTAGCATGTTTAGGGGAGTATGATATAAAATGCTAATCTCCCCTGTTATTGGTAATGGTGAGAGGTTAGCATGTTTAGGGGAGTATGATATAAAATGCTAATCTCCCCTGTTATTGGTAATGGTGAGAGGTTAGCATGTTTTGGGGGTATGATATAAAATGCTAATCTCCCCTGTTATTGGTAATGGTGAGAGGTTAGCATGTTTAGGGGAGTATGATATAAAATGCTAATCTCCCCTGTTATTGGTAATGTTGAGAGGTTAGCATGTTTAGGGGAGTATGATATAAAATGCTAATCTCCCCTGTTATTGGTAATGGTGAGAGGTTAGCATGTTTAGGGGAGTATGATATAAAATGCTAATCTCCCCTGTTATTGGTAATGGTGAGAGGTTAGCATGTTTAGGGGAGTATGATATAAAATGCTAATCTCCCCTGTTATAGGTAATGGTGAGAGGTTAGCATGTTTAGGGGAGTATGATATAAAATGCTAATCTCCCCTGTTATAGGTAATGGTGAGAGGTTAGCATGTTTAGGGGAGTATGATATAAAATGCTAATCTCCCCTGTTATTGGTAATGTTGAGAGGTTAGCATGTTCAGGGGAGTATGATATAAAATGCTAATCTCCCCTGTTATTGGTAATGGTGAGAGGTTAGCATGTTCAGGGGGGTATGATATAAAATGCTAATCTCCCCTGTTATTGGTAATGTTGAGAGGTTAGCATGTTTTGGGGGTATGATATAAAATGCTAATCTCCCCTGTTATTGGTAATGGTGAGAGGTTAGCATGTTTAGGGGAGTATGATATAAAATGCTAATCTCCCCTGTTATTGGTAATGGTGAGAGGTTAGCATGTTTAGGGGAGTATGATATAAAATGCTAATCTCCCCTGTTATTGGTAATGTTGAGAGGTTAGCATGTTTTGGGGGTATGATATAAAATGCTAATCTCCCCTGTTATTGGTAATGGTGAGAGGTTAGCATGTTTAGGGGAGTATGATATAAAATGCTAATCTCCCCTGTTATTGGTAATGGTGAGAGGTTAGCATGTTTAGGGGAGTATGATATAAAATGCTAATCTCCCCTGTTATTGGTAATGGTGAGAGGTTAGCATGTTTAGGGGAGTATGATATAAAATGCTAATCTCCCCTGTTATAGGTAATGGTGAGAGGTTAGCATGTTTAGGGGAGTATGATATAAAATGCTAATCTCCCCTGTTATTGGTAATGGTGAGAGGTTAGCATGTTTAGGGGAGTATGATATAAAATGCTAATCTCCCCTGTTATTGGTAATGGTGAGAGGTTAGCATGTTTAGGGGAGTATGATATAAAATGCTAATCTCCCCTGTTATTGGTAATGTTGAGAGGTTAGCATGTTTAGGGGAGTATGATATAAAATGCTAATCTCCCCTGTTATTGGTAATGGTGAGAGGTTAGCATGTTTAGGGGAGTATGATATAAAATGCTAATCTCCCCTGTTATAGGTAATGGTGAGAGGTTAGCATGTTTAGGGGAGTATGATATAAAATGCTAATCTCCCCTGTTATTGGTAATGGTGAGAGGTTAGCATGTTCAGGGGAGTATGATATAAAATGCTAATCTCCCCTGTTATTGGTAATGGTGAGAGGTTAGCATGTTTAGGGGAGTATGATATAAAATGCTAATCTCCCCTGTTATTGGTAATGGTGAGAGGTTAGCATGTTTAGGGGAGTATGATATAAAATGCTAATCTCCCCTGTTATTGGTAATGGTGAGAGGTTAGCATGTTTAGGGGAGTATGATATAAAATGCTAATCTCCCCTGTTATTGGTAATGGTGAGAGGTTACCATGTTTAGGGGAGTATGATCATAGTGCCTCTGTAACCTTCTCACTCGTCATTATTCATGATCATCCATAATCATGGTAGCATCCACATGAATGTAGAAATGTTCAGAGATATATTCTATTAATGGCTGAAGACATTATTCACCAATCAGTTCCTATTAAGTAAAACATCCAAAACAAACCGCAAATGCATCCAACAAGTTTGTAGAGTCACATAGACTCTATGCAGTAATTGTGGGACCAAATAGTAAACCTTTTACTACTTGAATATACTATAAATGAATTTGTCCAAACAAGGTTCTTAGGAGTAGAATCTAGTTGCAGGGCTGTGTGTCCAGATCAGGGTTGCGAAATTCTAAGAACTGTCAATAAATTCCCCAGATTTTTCAGAAGTCTTGGTTGGAGGATTCGAGATTTCCTTATTCCTTTCTGATTCCGGGAATCTTCCAACCGGAATTTTGGGAAAACCGAGAAATGTATTGAAAGTTCCCGGAACTTTGCAACCCGTAGTCCAGATACAATACATCCCAAATGGTACCCTATTCCCTACTGCTGTTGAACAGAGTCCTATAGGGAACAGTGTTTCATTTGGGACTCAGACCATCAGGATTGATAGCCCCAGGACCTGTACTGATGGAAGGTCAGTGAGTCCATGCAGACAGCTGCAGTAATGCTGGGAGGCCCGGGCCAAAATGAATACTATCATTTATTACAGCCATCTCACATCAGATCTTATCTAAAGGACGTATTGTTCAACAGGCTAGTAGTCTATTATACACAGGATATGGACTGGACCACCGTTTAGTGTGTGTGTGTGTGTGGGGAGGGGGGTGTTGGTTTTGGTTGAGTGCATGTGTGTGTGTGTGTATGTGTGTGTGTGTGTGTGTGTGTGTGTGTGTGTGTGTGTGTGTGTGTGTGTGTGTGTGTGTGTGTGTGTGTGTGTGTGTGTGTGTGTGTGTGAGAGGACAATAGTAAACAAACAAAAAATTTGACCAATGGGACATTTTGTTAGTCCCCACGAGGTCAAATGCTATTTCTAGGGGGTTTAGGGTTAAGGTTAGAATTAGTGTTAGGGTTAGAATTACGTTAAGGGTTAGGGTTAGGAGCTAGGGTTAGGGTCATGTTTTTGGCTTAAGGTTAGGTTTAGGGTTAAGGTTAGGGTTAGGGTAAGAGTAGGGTTAGGATAAGAGTTAACTGTACAAGACTGTGTGTGTGTGTGAGAGTGTGTGTGCGCGTGGGTGTGGGTGTGTGTGTGTGTGTGTGTGTGTGTGTGTGTGTGTGTGTGTGTGTGGGGAGGGGTGTGGGAGTGGTTGGAGGTGCTGGTTTTGGTTTTGGTTGTGTGCATGTGTGCACGTGAGGGGGAGGGGGAGGGGGACGGGGGGCTGTTGGTTTCAGTTGTGTGTGTGTGTGTGTGTGAGAGGACAATAGTAAACAAACAAAAAATTTGACCAATGGGACATTTTGTTAGTCCCCACGAGGTCAAATGCTATTTCTAGGGGGTTTAGGGTTAAGGTTAGAATTAGTGTTAGGGTTAGAATTACGTTAAGGGTTAGGGTTAGGAGCTAGGGTTAGGGTCATGTTTTTGGCTTAAGGTTAGGTTTAGGGTTAAGGTTAGGGTTAGGGTAAGAGTAGGGTTAGGATAAGAGTTAACTGTACAAGACTGTGTGTGTGTGTGAGAGTGTGTGTGCGCGTGGGTGTGGGTGTGTGTGTGTGTGTGTGTGTGTGTGTGTGTGTGTGTGTGTGGGGAGGGGTGTGGGAGTGGTTGGAGGTGCTGGTTTTGGTTTTGGTTGTGTGCATGTGTGCACGTGAGGGGGAGGGGGAGGGGGACGGGGGGCTGTTGGTTTCAGTTGTGTGTGTGTGTGTGTGTGTGTGTGTGTGTGTGTGTGTGTGTGTGTGTGTGTGTGTGTGTGTGTGTGTGTGTGTGTGTGTGTGTGTGTGTGTGTGCATGCCCGGCCCTAGCCTCCCAGCGTTCAATGTTTACAAGAGTTTATCCCATGCTGCTTTCTCAAGCCTCCGTCTGCTTGTGTGAGTAACATGGCCACTACCCAAACTATGGGATTTTCAAAGGAAAACAAGTTCTAACCCTGTAGAACCCATTTCAATTCGCTATAAGTTGTGGTATTGTTTCTCTATATAAAACATAGGGCCTGTTCAAATACTTTAGAAATACCATCATTCCTTGACCTAATCAGGAGTTAACCTTGCTTTCACCTTTCCAATCACTTGTACATTTTATTTTACCTTTATTTAACTAGGCAAGTCAGTTAAGAACAAATTCTTATTTACAATGACAGCCTACCCCAGCCAAACCCAGACAATGCTGTGCACCACCTTACAGGACTCCCAATTATGGCCAGATGTGATACAGCCTGGATTTGAACCAGGGACTGTAGTGACACCTCTTGCAATGAGATGCAGTGCCTTAGACCGTTGTGCCACTCGGGAGCCCAATGTGTGCTTACATTAAGGAAACAATACATACACATTTGGTAGTGCAAGGCAGAGTGAGAGAGTGAGGAGCAAAAACCTATGAAGTTAAAAATAAGACCTAATAACATCCCAGGGACCAGTGTCGGTCCTAGGACCAGAGTGTTGGAATACCCATACTAACATACCCAAGTAGCAACAAACAGTGAGTATACAGTATCTGCCAAACCATTTGGTTTTTACTTTTAATACAATTACCAATGTCTTAGTTTTTTCCTCGCTCAACTTTTTTCATTCAACTTTTTCACCCTGGACACTTTATCTGGACATGGTTCTACAGGACCTCCACCAGCCGAAAAAGCTAAGTAGTAACATTAATACTATGCCATCTAATTGCAGTCGCTGTACTCATCATATACAGGAGAACTGTCGCTTTATGGTGAGGATAGCCATGTTGCAAGCACGGCTTCAGATGCAATTGTTAGGCAAGGGTAATTTAAGTGTAGGAGAGGATGAAACGGCGTCTGTGCAACCAGTAAGTACAGATAGTTGTATTAATACCACATGCACATTCCCCGCAGTCGGACAATTTTCTCAAGGCTTCTGGCAAGAAATGCTGTCTGGAATGCTCAACCGGTGTTGCTCATTCAGCTGACACACTTTCAACCGGTTCTTCCCATGATGCAACGAGTCGGAGGCAGAGCATTCTCAGGTCTTTCCTGACCTGTTATGGGGTCTGAGCCACCGAAGCTTCCCATCATTAGCTCTGACAAATTGAAAACCCATTGGCAACTCCATTACCCACAGTATTGGACTTAAAACTAATCATCTAGCGACCATACACTGTTTCCCAGGGGGCAGGGCTACCGACGTTAAGGCTAATCTGAAGATGGTGCTGGCTAAAGCTAAAACTGGCGAGTGTAGAGAGTATACGAATACTGTTATCCACGTCGGCACCAACAATGTTAAGATGAAACAGTCAGAGGTCACCAAGCTCAACATAGCTTCAGCTTGTAAATCAGCTAGAAAGATGTGTCGGCATCGAGTAATTGTCTCTACAGCAGAGTCTCACAACTCAATTGCTGGTTGAAAACTGTTTTCTGTCCCTCCCAAAAGATAGAATTTGTAGATAATTGGCCCACTTTCTGGGACCCACTAACAGGACCAAGCCTGGCCTGCTGAGGAGTGACAGACGCCATCCTAGCTAGAGGGGTGCTCTCATCTTATCTATGAACATAGACAGGGCTCTAACTCCTCTAGCTCCACAATGAGATAGGGTGCAGGCCAGGCAGCAGGGTGTTAGCCAGCCTGCCAGCTTTGTGGAGTCTGTCACTAGCACAGTCAATAGTCACCTCAGCTATCCCGATTGAGACCGTGTCTGTGCGGTCTAGGTTGAGCAAAACAAAACATAGCCATGTTCGCCTTAGCAATCTCACTGGAATAAAGACCTCCTCCATTCCTGTCATTATTGAAAAATAGGGTTACTTAATGCTAGATCCCTCACTTCCAAGGCAGTCATAGTCAATGAACTAATCACTGATTATAATCTTGATGTGATTGGCCTGACTGAAACATGGCTCAAGCCTGATGAATTCACTGTGTTAAATGAGGCCTCTCCTCCCGGTTAAACTAGTGACCATATCTCCCTTGCATCCTGCAAAGGCGGAGGTGTTACTAACATTTCTGACAGCAAATTTCAAATAAGGAAGAAAAGAAACGACTGCTTTTTGATTAGACTACTGCACTGCTCTACTCTCCGGCTACCCGGATAAAGCACTAAATAAACTTCAGTTAGTGCTAAATATGGCTGCTAGAATCCTGACTAGATCCAAAAATGTAATAATATTACTCCAGTGCTAGCCTCTCTACACTGGCTTCCTGTTAAAGCTAGGGCTGATTTCAAGTTTTTACTGCTAACTTACAAAGCATTACATGGGCTTGCTCCTACCTATCTCTTCGATTTGGTCCTGCCGTACATACCTACACATACACTACGGTCACAAGACGCAGGCCTCCTTATTGTCCCTAGAATTTCTAAGCAAACAGCTGGAGGCAGGGCTTTCTCCTATATTTCTATGGAATGATCTGCCTAGCCATGTGAGAGACGCAGACTCGGTCTCGACCATTAAGTCCTTACTGAATACACATCTCTTCAGTAGGTCCTATAATTGAGTGTAGTCTGGCCCAGGAGTGTGAAGGTGAACGGCAAGGCACTGGAGTGACGAACTGCCCTTGCTGTCTCTGCCTGGCCAGCTCTGTCAGCTCTGTCACATTCGGGACCCGGGGTTAGGGTCCCCAGTCCGAGGTCGGCGGTGAGGGTCGCCGCTCCCTTTTTGCCTCCCCGGGCATGGTGCTGTTTGGATAGCTTGGCCTTGGCTTGGACGTGGTTTGTGACACATCAGATTACCACTCAGTAAAAGAGGCTGCCTGAGAACTTCAGAGACTGATCGGCCGCATGCCATGACTCAACACAGGAAGAATATACACTATATATACAAAAGTATGTGGACACCTCGTCAAATTATCTTCATGAAATAGGTTTCCATGGCTGAGCAGATGCTCACAAGTTCCCCATTCGCAATGCTAAGCATCAGATTGAGTAGTGTAAACCTCGCTGCCGTTAGACTCTGGAAACACATTCTCTGGAGTGATGAACGCCGGTTCACCATTTATTTATTAGATTTTTTTTTATTTAACTAGGCAAGTCAGTTAAGAAAAAAGGTTTATTTACAATGACGGCCCACCCCGTCCAAACCCTAACCCGGACGACACTGACTGGGCCAATTGTGCCTACAGGACACCCAAACACAGCCGGTTGGGATACAGCCTGGAATCGAACCACAGTCTGTAGTTATGCCTCTAGCACTGAGATACAGTGCCTTAGAACGCTGTGCCACTCGGGAGACCAACCAATCTGGGTTTGACGGATGCCAGGAGAACGCTACCTGCCCACTCGGGAGACCAACCAATCTGGGTTTGACGGATGCCAGGAGAACGCTACCTGCCCCAATGCATAGTGCCAACTGGTGGAGGAGGAATAGTGGCTTGGCCCCTTCAGGCTTGGCCCCTTAGTTCCAGTGAAGAAAAATGTTAATGCTACAGCATACAATGACATTCTAGACGATTCTGTGCTTCCAACTTTGTGGCAACCGTTTGGGTAAGGCCCTTTCCTGTTTCAGCATGACAATGCCCCTGTGCGCAAAGCGAGGTCCATACAGAACTGGTTTCTAATAAATAAATAAATAAATAAATACATACATACATACATACATACATACATACATACATACATACATACATACATACATACATACATACATACATACATACATACATACATAAATACATACATACATACATACAGTTGAAGTCGGAAGTTTACAAACACCTTAGCCAAATACATTTAAACTCAGTTTTTCACAATTCCTGACATTTAACCATAGTAAAAATTCCCTGTGTTAGGTCAGTTAGGATCACCATTTGATTTTAAGAATGTGAAATGACAGAATAATAGTAGAGGGAATTATTTATTTCAGCTTTTATTTCTTTCATCACATTCCCAGTGGGTCAGAAGTTTACATACACTCAATTAGTATTTGGTAGCATTGCCTTTAAATTGTTTATCTTGGGTCAAATGTTTTGTTTAGCCTTCCACAAGCTTCACACAATAAGGGTGAATTTTGGACCATGCCTCCTGACAGAGCTGGTGTAACTGAGTCAGGATTTTAGGCCTCCTTCCTCACACACGCTTTTTCAGTTCTGCCCACACATTTTCTATATGATTGAGGTCAGGGCTTTGTGATGGCCACTCCAATGCCTTGACATTGTTGTCCTTAAGCCATTTTGCCACAACTTTGTAAGTATGATTGGGGTCAATGTTCATTTGGAAGACTAATTTTCTACCAAGCTTTAACTTCCTGACTGATGTCTTGCTTCAAAATTTCCACATAATTATCCAGCCTCATGATGCCATCATTTTTATGATGTGCACCAATCCCTCCTGCAGCAAAGCACCCCCCACAACATGATGCTGCCACCCCCGTGCTTCACGGTTGGGATGGTGTTCTTCGGCTTGCAAGCCTCCCCCTTTTTCCTCCAAACATAACGATGGTCATTATGGCCAAACAGTTCTATTTCCCCAAAAAGTACGATATTTGTCCCCATGTGCAGTTGCAAACCGTAATCTGTCTTTTTTATGGTGGTTTTGGAGCAGTGACTTCTTCCTTGCTGAGCCGCCTTTCAGGTTATGTCGATATAGGACTCGTTTTACTGTGGATATAGATACTTTTGTACCTGTTTCCTCCAGCATCTTCACAAGGTCTTTTGCTGTTGTTCTGGGATTGATTTGCACTTTTCGCACCAAAGTGAGTTCATCTCTAGGAGACAGAACGTGTTTCCTTCCTGAGCGTTATGACGGCTACGTGGTCCCATGGTGTTTATACTTGCATACTACAGTTTGTACAGATGAATGTGGTACCTACAGGCATTTGGAAATTGCTCCCAAGGATGAACCAGACTTGTGGAGGTCTACCATTTTTTTTTCTGTGATTGGCTGATTTCTTTTGATTTTCCCATGATGTCAAGCAAAGAGGCACTGAGTTTGAAGGTAGGCCTTGAAATACATCCACAGGTACACCTCCGATTGACTCAAATGACATCAATTAGCCTATCAGAAGCTTCCATTACATAATTTTCTGGAATTGTCCAAGCTGTTTAAAGGCACAGTCAACTTAGTGTATGTAAACTTCTGACCCACTGGATTTGTGATACAGTGAAATAATCTGTCTCTAAACAATTGTTGGAAAAATGACTTGTGTCATGCACAAAGTAGAAGTCCTAACCGACTTGCCAAAACTATAGTTTGCTAACAATACATTTGTGGAGTGGTTGAAAAACGAGTTTTAATGACTCCAACCCAGTGTTGTAAACAAGTGTATGTAATCTGCTGACTTAAACTGTACATTTTACATACACATTATATATACACACTTTGCATACACATGTCACATAACAATAATACATTACCAAACATAAACTCTTTAATCCCGCCCCTCAGCCACTCTCACCCCATCCCACCTATCACCATAGACCTCAGCTCTTTAATCCCACCCCTCAGCCACTCTCACCCCATCCCCCCTATCACCATAGACCTCAGCTCTTTAATCCCACCCCTCAGCCACTCTCACCCCATCCCACCTATCACCATAGACCTCAGCTCTTTAATCCCACCCCTCAGCCACTCTCACCCCATCCCACCTATCATCATAGATCACCCCTCAGCCACTCTCACCCCATCCCACCTATCGCCATGGACCACCCTCATTTGGTTTCCATGTGCATATATATTTTATAATTGTGCTGTGATGTTTTACATACATTTTGAACCATTCTAATCATATAGTATCCACAGATTGTGAGCTCAAGATGAAACCTTTACTATGAGTATCATTATATTATTTATTGACTGACTTTGGCTTTCCAAATCGCTCAACACTGCTATTTGTAAGGTTAATTTGAGGTGAAATTTGTGATTTGTTAACCATTCCTGAACCTGTGACCAGATACAAGCTACATTGGGGCAATACTAGAATAAATTATCTAGTGATTCTGTCTCTTCACAGAAAAATCTACATAACCCATATGTATAGAATTATGTTGGTGGCAAGAATTTTGTATGATCATTTAAATGGAAAAACGTGAAGTGTTGAATAAAGTGTTGTTGTTTGTACCAGTTCATAAACCATGTGCCATGGAATCGGTATATCGAAAATCTCTTCCCATTTGTTTTGCAACCTGTATGGCACAGCTGTCAACATTTTTGACCTCAAATGAAACTGGTATATTTGTCTATTTATGACAATTCCTTTCAGCCAATTTGTATCTTTAATAAATTGCAGGCAAACAAGTTCCCTACCTTCTCCCTTTTCCACTTGCCTCCTCATTTTTGTGGTAATGCTGCAATCAGTTAAATGTAAGTTTGGATTGAGCAGACTTTCCCATTTATTTACGATAGCCGCATATGTGACATAACTCCACCGTTTCTATCAATAATATCAGAAATAAATATAATACCATTTTCAAACATTTTTTCCATGAAGAATGTTTTTTTATTAATCCGTATATTTGAGTTTAACCACAACATTTGTTGTAATATTTGTTCTGGATATTTTGTGGAGGATAAAACTGAAATTGTAACCAGCTTTGTATGGCTGGTTGCTTTGTATGGGCGATACTTTTAAATTAGTCGGAAATTAGAAGTTGCAATCTGTATGAAGGCAAAAAAGGCCATTTTTGAACAAAGGATGAGCCTTTCTTAATAATCTACTGGAGAACCATTTTGGGTTTAAGTATAACTTCTGTATGAGTGAATTTTCAATAAATAGACAAGTATTTACCTCTCCATAGTTGCAGAATCGTATCTATTTTTGCAAACTTTCTGTTGAAATATATTCTGGTAAGTTTATTTATATTTTTTTGAGATTCACATTACTTCACCATCCGCCCATTTTATTGGTAAACTAGTAGTGTAAACTAGGTAGTGTAAATGCTGTCTTTTAGCGATCCACTACGTAATATGGTTTTAGTTGGGGAGGCTAGAAAAGTGATCAATATCCTCAATGAGACTATGCAGGGATCCAGACTGCGGACAAAAACTTGAGTCATCGGCATACATTGACACTTTTGTTTTCAATGGCCATGATAAATAGACATGGAGACAACGGACAGCCTTGTTTAACTCCTCTTAAAAGCTCAATACTTTCTGAGCAGTAACCATTATTTATTATTTTACATCTGGGGTTGCTGTACATAACTTTAACCCATTGTATAAGAGATTCACAGAAATAAAATTAATTGAAAGGCATTTATATATAAATTATAGTCATACTATGAAGACCTGGCCTGGTATCTTTGATGTTTCATAATGTTCAATTATTTCAAGTAATTGTCGTATATTATCTCCTATATATTGTCCATGTAAAAAAACTGTCTGATCAGGATGAACAATATCCGGTTAAACCTTTTTTATTCTATGTGCTATGCATTTCGCCAGGATTTTCGCATTACAACATTGAAGTGTAAGAGGCCTCCAGATTTTTAAATGGACTGGATCTTTATACTTTTCACTGGGTTTTGTTTTAGTAGTAATGAAATCAGACCTTCTTGTTGAGTACCTGAAAGTCTACCATTTTTATAGGAGTAATTAAAACATGCTAATAAAGGATCTTTGAATACATCAAAAAAGGTCTGATATACCTCTACCGGTATACCATCAAGCCCTGGTGTTTTTCCAGTCTGAAAATATTGAATTGCCTCAAAGTTCCTCTTCTCTAAGTTGGCCTTCATACAGGTCTTTCTGTAAATTTGTTAATTTTACATCATCATTATTATAAGGAAATAAATCCTTACACTTAACATCATTCAGTGGAGATCGAAGATAAATATTTTGCTTCCTCCTTCAAAATATAATTTGATGAATCATGGATGACTCCATCCTTTGTAACAAGTTTCTGGATATTATTTTGAGTAACATTTCTGTGTTCAAGATTGAAGAAACATTTTGTGCATTTTTCACAATTTTCCATTCAATTCGCTTTATTTTTGTAACGCATTACACTTGATCGATCTTGAATAAGTACCTCCATTTCTTTTTGTTTGTCTTCTAACCTATTTTGTCCTTTATTAGTCTAATCTCTTTTGACCTAAACTGCTTTTGTTTTAATGAGTATTGTATTGAATGGCCTCTAAAAGTACATTTAAAAGTGTCCCATACAATAACTATGTATCTATGTCATACCCATGTTGTGCAGAAAAAGTAAATTATGAATTATTTTGTCTTAGTTAAGAACAAATTGTCATCCAATAGCCTTTGATTAAATTTACAATATCCCAGTCAACGTGGAAATTCTGTAAGAGTTATACGGAGGCCAATTAGTACTTTTTTTAAACTTTTGATGCCAGCAAGAATGAGTCCAGGAAGTAATCAAGACGGCTAGCTTGAGTTAAGCCTCCTCTATATACAGCATATCTCCATATATCCACTAGTTCTAAAAATGTATCTTGTTTTTTTAGGACCTGCTAAGTCATTGTAATTGTAACTGGCTATACTTATTTCCCCACTTACCATAATGATGCCCAAGTTTCAATTATACTTATCACAAGCAATGTTTGTAAACTTACCATTAAAACGCACCATGTTGATTAAGTGTCCATATACTGTGGCTGTACCATAATTTGCACTGTTAAGCATACTGTAGCTGCAACTTTGAAAACTTCAAATTGTCCTAGTATTTCACCCACTAAAACCTCCCCCATATCTAGGTCTGTTGTCACTAAGACCATCAGACCATCTCCAATTGGCGTCGGTCAGAGGGAAATATGGGCAGTCCCATGATAACAGAATTCAATACTGCCACCCTTAACTAACATATTCAAAGCCCCGTAAGTCTATTGCATATCTATAAGGGTGCATTTTAAGAGAACAAACCAAATAACATGGAAAACAGTCAGAATTTAAAAAATAATAATAATAGATCATATTGCTAAAAATAATAACAGCACAATATTATAAATTCATGCTCATATTTATAAAGTCCTAGCAAGTCTATAAGCGTGTCAGCCAAGCTTGATCAGTTCATTGGATCCAATTGTTAGAAAAAAAAACATTTTTAAATTAAGAGGGAACACCCTATATATATATATATATATCGCAAGGGCAGTTCTTTATGTCCATTACATGCAAGACGTATTTCATGTAGTCTTCATTATATCCTGTTTTATTCCCACAAAAAAGGAAGAAGGAACATGGAGTCTAACGGCAGCTATGGACCGCCAGTAAAAATGTGTCTTGTGCATCACACTGGGCATAAAGGATAACCTAAGTTGAATTTACAATCGACTCTGACACAGCCATGGCACGACAGCCAAGAATACATGCAGTACTGACAATCCAGAGCGAGTAAACCTGTAAAAACAACCCTCTCTCCACCCTCACACATTTTGTTTTTATTCCAGGGTCGTTGCTCTATCACCTGTTTTACACCTAGGCCTTTACAATTAGCATCAAGAATAATAAAGGTAGCGCAAATAGCTTATATGGAAATATAAAATATAACTCTCTCGCTTAGAGAAGTGCTTCCATAAGCCAGTTATTGTAATAGTTATACAGTTAATCTCAGTGCTAACCAGCCTGCCACACATTAATAGAGACAACAACCCTGTTAAAAATACCTAATCCATTTGCCGGTGTGTATCGGAACAATAGTATGTCCTTTACATCGTAAACGGATAATGACACCAATTATTTTAGGATCATATAGGCTGACTCCAATAGAGAACCTAGGCAGGTTTTTCATTCTGTAATTATTTATCCTTATCCTACATTAGATCTAGTCATATTTATTACGTTTTATATTAAAAGCTAATCGTTCCGGATTGGAAGAACTTGACTGGCCTGCACAGAACCAAGAACCACTTTGGGATGAATTGGAGCGCTGACTTCGAGCCAGGCATAATCGTCCAACATCCCGACCTCATTAATGCTCTTGCGGAATGGAAGCAAGTCCCCGCAGCAATATTCCAACATCTAGTGGAAGTCAGTTAGTTCATTCCTTTCCAGTTCAAATGAGATTCTCTTGTTGTTCCAAAGAATTTGGATCAAGGCGGCTGTCTTTCATTCAGAAGTAAGTTGATCTTGTATGGGAAATGTGTAGGCAAATAGAAATGGGATATTGATGGAACATAATCAATATTTACATCAACTATAAATTAATTTAACCTTAGTATAATGCATGTGCACGTGTAACTTCAACATTCATGTAAATCATATGAGATGTGTATGGGATTGATGGCAAAATCCTATTTGAAAGCGGAAGTCTTAAGTTAGTTATCTGTGGACTGCATACATTTGCAGCTGAGAGAGAGAGAGAGAGAGAGATTTTGACCACCTCCTACTGATTTCACATTAACTCAGCCTTTCCCAAACTTGGTCCTCGAGACCCCAGCTGTGTTGTGTTGCCGTATCACTACACAGCTGATTCAAATTATCAAAGCTCGATGGCCCTTTAATGTGGCCCTCATTAGAACAGATCCATCTCCCAGCCACCTATCCATAAAATAGAGGAATTCCTTTTAAAGCCTCATCCAATTTAACTGGACCGCTGATCACTTCATCAACCACAGATGTTTGCTTGATTAATTGGAGATGGAAGGGGAGTTCCATGTGATCACGGCTCTGTATAGTACTGTGCATTGCTGTGAATTCGTTTTGAACTTGGGGGCTGTGAAGAGACCCCTGGTGGCATGTCTTGTGGGGTATGTATGGATGTCTGAGCTGAATGTTATTTGATTATGTAGAGAATCTGACATTTTTTCGTCACAATAATCTCACATCCTCCCTCAACTAGGAAAGACTGGCATGCATTTTGTTGATGTGAGTTCTGTATGTGCAGTTAAGGACAAGGTGTGCTGCTCTGTTTTGAGCCAGCTACAGCTTTGCTAGGTCTTTCTTTGCTGCACTTGACCATATTACCGGACAGTAATCAAGATGGGACAAGATCAAAGCCTGAACATCTGGTACAGTTGATCTTTGTGTAAAAAAATCATCAAATCAAACCCCCGAGCTGACAAGGTAAAAATCTGTCGTTCTGCCCTTGAACAAGGCAGTTAACCCTCTGTTCCTATGCCGTCAATGAAAATAAGAATTTGTTCTTAACTGACTTGCCGAGTTAAATAAAGGTCAAATATCTATTTATTTTTTTTTACCTTTGTGTAAGACCAGTGGCAAATCATTTGTAAAAATTGAGAAGAGTAACAGCCAAAGGCAACTGCCCTGAGGGACACCGCACTGTACATATCTGATGTTAGAGAAGCTTCCATTGAAGAATACTCTCTGGGTTCTATTGGATAAATAACTCTCAACCGTGTGATGGCAGGTGATGTAAAGTCATGGCAAATTAGTTTCTTCAATAACAATTTATGATGCATAACTTCAAAGGGCTGCATTGAAATCTAACAGGCCGGCTCCAACTATCATCTTTATTATCCATTTATTTTAACCAATCAACTGTCATCTGAGTCAACGCAGTAACAGTTGAATTACCTTTATATGCATGCTGAAAGTCAGTAGTTAATTTGTTCTCTGAAAAATAGCATTTTATTTGGTCAAACAGAATCCTCTCCATCAGTTTACTAAGAACAGGCAGCAAAGTGATTGGCGGCTGTTAGAGCCAGCAAAGGGTGCTTTACAATTTTTAGGCAGTGGAATTACTTTAGCTGCCTTCCACGCCTGTGGACACACACTCCTTTCGGCTTTTGTTAAATATATAGCAAATAGGGGTGGTAATACAGTCTGCTACCATTCTCAATAGTTTACCATCAAGGTTGTCTATAATACAGTCTGCTTATTCTCAATAGTTTCCCATCAAGGTTGTCTATACCTGGTGGTAATACAGTCTGCTTATTCTCAATAGTTTCCCATCAAGGTTGTCTATAATACAGTCTGCTTATTCTCAATAGTTTCCCATCAAGGTTGTCTATACCTGGTGGTAATACAGTCTGCTACCGTTCTCAATAGTTTCCCATCAAGGTTGTCTATAATACAGTCTGCTTATTCTCAATAGTTTCCCATCAAGGTTGTCTATACCTGGTGGTAATACAGTCTGCTACCGTTCTCAATAGTTTCCCATCAAGGTTGTCTATAATACAGTCTGCTTATTCTCAATAGTTTCCCATCAAGGTTGTCTATACCTGGTGGTAATACAGTCTGCTACCGTTCTCAATAGTTTCCCATCAAGGTTGTCTATACCTGGTGGTAATACAGTCTGCTTATTCTCAATAGTTTCCCATCAAGGTTGTCTATAATACAGTCTGCTTATTCTCAATAGTTTCCCATCAAGGTTGTCTATACCTGGTGGTAATACAGTCTGCTACCGTTCTCAATAGTTTCCCATCAAGGTTGTCTATAATACAGTCTGCTTATTCTCATTAGTTTCCCATCAAGGTTGTCTATACCTGGTGGTAATACAGTCTGCTACCGTTCTCAATAGTTTCCCATCAAGGTTGTCTATAATACAGTCTGCTTATTCTCAATAGTTTCCCATCAAGGTTGTCTATACCTGGTGGTAATACAGTCTGCTACCGTTCTCAATAGTTTCCCATCAAGGTTGTCTATACCTGGTGGTAATACAGTCTGCTACCGTTCTCAATAGTTTCCCATCAAGGTTGTCTATAATACAGTCTGCTTATTCTCATTAGTTTCCCATCAAGGTTGTCTATACCTGGTGGTAATACAGTCTGCTACCGTTCTCAATAGTTTCCCATCAAGGTTGTCTATAATACAGTCTGCTTATTCTCAATAGTTTCCCATCAAGGTTGTCTATACCTGGTGGTAATACAGTCTGCTTATTCTCAATAGTTTCCCATCAAGGTTGTCTATAATACAGTCTGCTTATTCTCAATAGTTTCCCATCAAGGTTGTCTATACCTGGTGGTAATACAGTCTGCTACCGTTCTCAATAGTTTCCCATCAAGGTTGTCTATAATACAGTCTGCTTATTCTCAATAGTTTCCCATCAAGGTTGTCTATACCTGGTGGTAATACAGTCTGCTATCGTTCTCAATAGTTTCCCATCAAGGTTGTCTATACCTGGTGGTAATACAGTCTGCTACCGTTCTCAATAGTTTCCCATCAAGGTTGTCTATAATACAGTCTGCTTATTCTCAATAGTTTCCCATCAAGGTTGTCTATACCTGGTGGTAATACAGTCTGCTACCGTTCTCAATAGTTTCCCATCAAGGTTGTCTATAATACAGTCTGCTACCGTTCTCAATAGTTTCCCATCAAGGTTGTCTATACCTGGTGGTAATACAGTCTGCTTATTCTCAATAGTTTCCCATCAAGGTTGTCTATAATACAGTCTGCTTATTCTCAATAGTTTCCCATCAAGGTTGTCTATACCTGGTGGTAATACAGTCTGCTACCGTTCTCAATAGTTTCCCATCAAGGTTGTCTATACCTGGTGGTAATACAGTCTGCTACCGTTCTCAATAGTTTCCCATCAAGGTTGTCTATAATACAGTCTGCTTATTCTCAATAGTTTCCCATCAAGGTTGTCTATACCTGGTGGTAATACAGTCTGCTACCGTTCTCAATAGTTTCCCATCAAGGTTGTCTATACCTGGTGGTAATACAGTCTGCTACCGTTCTCAATAGTTTCCCATCAAGGTTGTCTATAATACAGTCTGCTTATTCTCAATAGTTTCCCATCAAGGTTGTCTATACCTGGTGGTAATACAGTCTGCTACCGTTCTCAATAGTTTCCCATCAAGGTTGTCTATACCTGGTGGTAATACAGTCTGCTACCGTTCTCAATAGTTTCCCATCAAGGTTGTCTATAATACAGTCTCCTTATTCTCAATAGTTTCCCATCAAGGTTGTCTATACCTGGTGGTAATACAGTCTGCTACCGTTCTCAATAGTTTCCCATCAAGGTTGTCTATAATACAGTCTGCTTATTCTCATTAGTTTCCCATCAAGGTTGTCTATACCTGGTGGTAATACAGTCTGCTACCGTTCTCAATAGTTTCCCATCAAGGTTGTCTATAATACAGTCTGCTTATTCTCATTAGTTTCCCATCAAGGTTGTCTATACCTGGTGGTAATACAGTCTGCTACCGTTCTCAATAGTTTCCCATCAAGGTTGTCTATAATACAGTCTGCTTATTCTCAATAGTTTCCCATCAAGGTTGTCTATACCTGGTGGTAATACAGTCTGCTTATTCTCAATAGTTTCCCATCAAGGTTGTCTATAATACAGTCTGCTTATTCTCAATAGTTTCCCATCAAGGTTGTCTATACCTGGTGGTAATACAGTCTGCTACCGTTCTCAATAGTTTCCCATCAAGGTTGTCTATAATACAGTCTGCTTATTCTCAATAGTTTCCCATCAAGGTTGTCTATACCTGGTGGTAATACAGTCTGCTACCGTTCTCAATAGTTTCCCATCAAGGTTGTCTATAATACAGTCTGCTACCGTTCTCAATAGTTTCCCATCAAGGTTGTCTATACCTGGTGGTAATACAGTCTGCTACCGTTCTCAATATTTTCCCATCAAGGTTGTCTATAATACAGTCTGCTTATTCTCAATAGTTTCCCATCAAGGTTGTCTATACCTGGTGGTAATACAGTCTGCTACCGTTCTCAATAGTTTCCCATCAAGGTTGTCTATAATACAGTCTGCTACCGTTCTCAATAGTTTCCCATCAAGGTTGTCTATACCTGGTGGTAATACAGTCTGCTTATTCTCAATAGTTTCCCATCAAGGTTGTCTATAATACAGTCTGCTTATTCTCAATAGTTTCCCATCAAGGTTGTCTATACCTGGTGGTAATACAGTCTGCTACCGTTCTCAATAGTTTCCCATCAAGGTTGTCTATACCTGGTGGTAATACAGTCTGCTACCGTTCTCAATAGTTTCCCATCAAGGTTGTCTATAATACAGTCTGCTTATTCTCAATAGTTTCCCATCAAGGTTGTCTATACCTGGTGGTAATACAGTCTGCTACCGTTCTCAATAGTTTCCCATCAAGGTTGTCTATAATACAGTCTGCTTATTCTCATTAGTTTCCCATCAAGGTTGTCTATACCTGGTGGTAATACAGTCTGCTACCGTTCTCAATAGTTTCCCATCAAGGTTGTCTATAATACAGTCTGCTTATTCTCATTAGTTTCCCATCAAGGTTGTCTATACCTGGTGGTAATACAGTCTGCTACCGTTCTCAATAGTTTCCCATCAAGGTTGTCTATAATACAGTCTGCTTATTCTCAATAGTTTCCCATCAAGGTTGTCTATACCTGGTGGTAATACAGTCTGCTTATTCTCAATAGTTTCCCATCAAGGTTGTCTATAATACAGTCTGCTTATTCTCAATAGTTTCCCATCAAGGTTGTCTATACCTGGTGGTAATACAGTCTGCTACCGTTCTCAATAGTTTCCCATCAAGGTTGTCTATACCTGGTGGTAATACAGTCTGCTACCGTTCTCAATAGTTTCCCATCAAGGTTGTCTATAATACAGTCTGCTTATTCTCAATAGTTTCCCATCAAGGTTGTCTATACCTGGTGGTAATACAGTCTGCTACCGTTCTCAATAGTTTCCCATCAAGGTTGTCTATAATACAGTCTGCTACCGTTCTCAATAGTTTCCCATCAAGGTTGTCTATACCTGGTGGTAATACAGTCTGCTTATTCTCAATAGTTTCCCATCAAGGTTGTCTATAATACAGTCTGCTTATTCTCAATAGTTTCCCATCAAGGTTGTCTATACCTGGTGGTAATACAGTCTGCTACCGTTCTCAATAGTTTCCCATCAAGGTTGTCTATACCTGGTGGTAATACAGTCTGCTACCGTTCTCAATAGTTTCCCATCAAGGTTGTCTATAATACAGTCTGCTTATTCTCAATAGTTTCCCATCAAGGTTGTCTATACCTGGTGGTAATACAGTCTGCTACCGTTCTCAATAGTTTCCCATCAAGGTTGTCTATAATACAGTCTGCTTATTCTCATTAGTTTCCCATCAAGGTTGTCTATACCTGGTGGTAATACAGTCTGCTACCGTTCTCAATAGTTTCCCATCAAGGTTGTCTATAATACAGTCTGCTTATTCTCAATAGTTTCCCATCAAGGTTGTCTATACCTGGTGGTAATACAGTCTGCTACTGTTCTCAATAGTTTCCCATCAAGGTTGTCTATACCTGGTGGTAATACAGTCTGCTACCGTTCTCAATAGTTTCCCATCAAGGTTGTCTATAATATAGTCTGCTTATTCTCAATAGTTTCCCATCAAGGTTGTCTATACCTGGTGGTAATACAGTCTGCTACCGTTCTCAATAGTTTACTATCAAGGTTGTCTATAATACAGTCTGCTACCGTTCTCAATAGTTTTCCCATCAAGGTTGTCTATAATACAGTCTGCTTATTCTCAATAGTTTCCCATCAAGGTTGTCTATACCTGTTGGTAATACAGTCTGCTACCGTTCTCAATAGTTTACCATCAAGGTTGTCTGTACCTGATGGCTGATCATTATTCATGGATAACAATAGTTTTTCCACCTCTTCCACACTAACTTGACCAAATTCAAAACAGCATTATTTTTCTTTCATTATTAAATATTTTATAACGAAATATGATGGTTCAGTGTTGTAATTTTACTTCTGAGTTGTTTTACTTTGAAATAGTCATTGAAATGATTTGCAACAAAAGATGTTGTTATAAATGACCCATCAACTTTAATGAACAATGGAGATTAATTGTGTTTTCTGCCCATTATATAATTTAAGGTGCTCCAAAGTCTTTTTACATTGTGTTTTATGTAACTGATCTTTGTTTGGTAATTTAAATAATATCACACATGTTATCAAGCATTGCACACATCATCAAAATACTGACTTAGCACTTGGTGGCCTATAGCAGCACCCCAAAAGAAGATGCTTCAGATGAGGCAGGTGAACTTGCAAAAACAACACTTCAATATTTGACATGAGATCCTCTGTAAGAGTTTCAAAAATATATATCTGAAAATACACAGCAAATACAAAAAAGGTGTGTGTGTGTGTGTGTGTGTGTGTGTGTGTGTGTGTGTGTGTGTGTGTGATCTGCTCTGGCAGATCCGGACTGGAGGGAGACTTGGTTCTGGGAGCAGGCACAGGACTCACCAGGCTGGGGAGACATATATGCGGCCTCTTCCTTGGCTGAGGCACCCGATGCACTGGGCCGTGGAGGCGCACTGGAGGTCTCGAGCAACTAGCCTGCACAACCCGTCCTGGCTGGATACGCCCTGTAGCCCGGCAAGTGCG
Organism: Oncorhynchus mykiss; assembly: GCF_057628025.1. Lineage (NCBI taxonomy): Eukaryota > Metazoa > Chordata > Actinopteri > Salmoniformes > Salmonidae > Oncorhynchus > Oncorhynchus mykiss. The sequence goes on from NC_143029.1 coordinate 11,338,213, forward strand.
GAGAGTTGGAACAGGCCGCACTGGGCTGTGCTGGCGAACCGGGGACACTGTGCGTAGGGCTGGTGCGGTATAACCCGGGCCGAGGATACGCACTGGAGTCCAGATGCGCTGAGCCGGCTTCATCCCTCCTGGCTCGATGCCCACTCTAGCCCGGCCGATTCGTGGAGCTGCGATGTAACGTACCAGGCTGTGAACGTGCACTGGAGACACTGTGCGCTCCACCACATAACACGTACTGGTGCCTGACCAGTACGACGCTCCACCCGGTAAGCACGGGGAGTTGGCTCAGGTCTCCTACCTGACTCTGCCAATCTCCCCGTGAGGCTGCCTCTCGTGCACTTTTCCTCGAGCCAACTCCTCGTAGCGTCGCCGCTCCACTTTGGCTGCCTCTAGCTCCTCTTTAGGACGACAATACTCTCCCGGCTGTGCCCATGGTTCCTTGCCGTCCAAGATTTCCTCCCATGTCCAGGAGTCCATTCTTCCACGCTGCTTGGTCCTTTGGTGGTGGGTAGTTATGTAACGTTGTGTAATGTTGGTGGAAGAAGGTGAGGACCAAGGTGCTGCGTGGTGTTCATCTTTTTATTTTGAACTGAACACTGAATAAAAACAACAAAGAGAACAACCGAAACAGTTCTGTCTGGTACAAAAACAGACAGCAACTACCCACACCACATAGACAGCTGTCCCTGATTGAGAACCATACTCGGCCAAAAACAAAGAAATACAAAAACATAGAAAAAATAACACAGAATGCCCACCCTAGTCACACCCTGGCCTAACCAAAATAGAGAATAAAAAGCCTCTCTATGGCCAGGGCGTGACAATGACATCCACCTCTCCCTGGGAGAACTGAAAACTATTCTTAGGGTCTTGGTCCTTTCTGGTCAGATCGTCCATTATTTTGTTAGTTGAGTCCATCAGTATTTGGACAAAGCTCTTGAAGCTATTGTCCTATTGTTGTAAGAACTGCTTGTAGAACCCCTTTTGTTTGTTTGAAAGATCCTTCACCTGTGATAGAGAATCACTAGCCTCTCCATTACTTCCACCTTTGGCTTTTGATGGCATGGTAGCAATGTAGGCTAACGCTGGTACACCACGCAGTTCCAGACAGGGCAGGTCACAGGGAAGATTTAAACAGCAACAAACAGCAGACATTTAGACAGCCGCAAACCAGGGACAATCAACAGTCCCAGCCACAAGGGCTAACCTCTTTGCGGGCTGTGTTCAAGCTCTCAAGGAAGCCTTGTTAGTTTGATAACTAGTTAGCAGCTAGGCTAGCTGCTATGCAAAGCTGCTCTTCAAACTTTTGGTTGGAAGGATCTCTGGAGAGATATAGCAATCCCGCCAGCTGAGGATAACAGCGTTGCGGGATCCAAATTCAAAATGTGCTGTAGCTGGTAACCAAACGTTATAACCTTCCAATGAAGATTCCATGTAGAACCCTACCCATCCACAAATAAGAAAAGAGAGAGGAGTCTACATGTTGTTAATACACTGTTATCACTCAGTGTGAGAGAGTAGTGACTTAACCATTCAGAATGAACGCTTCAAAGTAATGTTTAACCCTACCCAAAACCTTAACCCTTAACTCCGAAATTTGACGTTTGGATCAACTTCAAAATGTTTTGAGAAACATGGATAAATATCAGAATCTGAAGTCAAATTGGTAAAACCGTGAGATCTTGTTGGTCGTGAGGGCGATCTCAACAGAGCTGTTAGCTCTGGTATGTTAGTGTTTGGAACCAACCCCTTGTCCACCTCTTCACTGGCTTCCTGAATGGGAGGGATGACCCTCAGAGTGATCCTCAAGTGGAGAGTTTATTGGACAATAGTTTGAGGTTGATAAGACGTTTGGTTGAGGTTGTTAAGATGTTAGCTTAATTAAGGGGTCTTTCACATCAAATTGGTTTAGAGCTGTTTTTCGAAACTGTAGTGTTTTCCCCCTTAGTTCAGTTTGTTTGGACTCGTGTGAACACTTTGTCAGGAGCGCACTAAACGTTCGCTCAAAAAGGATGGTCTCGGGGTTCGCTGCAGCTGACAACGAAGTCGGGAACAAACACAGCAAAAGAACCTGAGGCGCACAGTATTATTGCTTGTTTGACTTCGAACATGTGATGAAATGCAGTAGCCCTCCTTAACTTAATATCTCTGAAACATTTTGTCAGTAGCAGTGCATTTTGAGGCATCTGATGCAGATTAGGGGAGAGGGTGCTATAACCTACCAGGGATATAGGCTACAGAATCTAACCTGTTCACTAGTGGTTACAACAGCTATGGTTTTCTCCCGCATGTTGTTGGAAGACCAAAGCCAAACTAATGATGTTTTGGGACACAAGTTATTCTTCTTGATAATCATAGAATGGATTTAGCGTGAGATGTTTTCCTCCAATAAAACAAATGACCTGTATGAAACGTGGTTGTCTAGGCATTTCATTTCGTTTGACATTTGGCAACAAGAAAGCTACCGGACCAACCAAAATATATACAATGTAAACAAATAATGAAACTGTGATTCAAACTATAGCTGAGAACTATGTGTGACAACGTACTGGCCTCACTCAGGTCACAGTGTTAGTCAACATCTCACTCTTTTTCCTCAGAGTCAGATGTAAAAACAAACGTCAGCTAGGACCTATTCAAGGTTGAAATTCTATGTTGTTGTTTCCCATGGTGCGTGTGTGTGTGTGTGTGTGTGTGTGTGTGTGTGTGTGTGTGTGTGTGTGTGTGTGTGTGGGTTCTCAGCTTTATCTATACCTTTTGATCCCCTCTCCTATTCAGACACACATCTCCATCCCGCCTCTTTCTAAATGGAGCTATGTCTCTTTCTCCTGAGACTTCCCCTCCACCTTAGTGGCTCACCACTCAACAGCACATTGGGGTCTGGGGTGACAGGTCAGGCACCCGAGCACTGTAACGATGTCCAGGCTTAGAACCACCAGTGACCAGTGCTATATATTGAAGATGTTTCTGTATGAGAGAGAGAAATAGAGTGTGTGTGTGTGTGTGTGTGTGTGTGTGTGTGTGTGTTTCTGTATGTGTGTGTGTTTCTGTATGTGTGTGTGTGTGTGTGTGTGTGTGTGTGTGTGTCTGTATGTGTGTGTGTGTGTGTGTGTGTGTGTGTGTCTGTATGTGTGTGTGTGTGTGTGTGTGTCTGTATGTGTGTGTGTGTGTGTGTGTGTGTGTGTGTGTGTGTGTGTGTGTGTGTGTGTGTGTGTGTGTGTGTGTGTGTGTGTGTGTGTGTGTCTGTATGTGTGTGTGTGTGTGTGTGTGTGTGTGTGTGTGTGTGTGTGTGTGTGTGTGTGTGTGTGTGTGTGTGTGTGTGTGTGTCGGTATTTAACCGGTTGAAAGGAAACTGTCCATCAATGGAGTATCTGAAAACTATTTGACTGTATGAGATGTTTAAAGCGTCACCACTGATTTCCCTACTGGCCTCTCATCAATACCACACCGCCAGTCTTCTGACTACTGATGGGTGATGCACAGAAGGCCCCTCTTAACCGTTTCATTCATTTATGCATTCATTTATCTGCTCCCTTGTTCATTTACACATTTGTATATTCATTTATTCATTTAGTATTGACTTCATTTTGATACAGCTGTCCTCCGGTTTTTCAAACAGAATATATGTGGAGCATGTTGTTATTTGTGTGTGTGTGTGTGTTTTTGTTGTAATGTCACATACACCAAATAAGCACAGTGAAATGTGTTGTTCTACGGCGCCAGCCATTGTAGAATTGTGTGTGTGTGTGTGTGTGTGTGTGTGTGTCTGTATGTGTGTGTGTGTGTGTGTGTATGTGTCTCTGTGTATGTGTGTGTGTGTGTGTGTGTGTGTGTGTGTGTGTGTGTGTGTGTGTGTGTGTGTGTATGTGTATCTGTGTGTGTGTGTGTGTGTGTGTGTGTGTGTGTGTGTGTGTGTGTGTGTGTGTGTGTGTCTCTGTGTATGTGTGGGTGTGTATTGGGAGAAGCATTGGAATGCACTAAGAGGGGTGAGTGTTAACAGGCCCTTGTAACTCTAATCCATTCCCACTCTGTAATTTACTCTGCTGTCGATGGGCAAATAACAGATAATCACATAATTGATAACCACGTCATTCCACCTAGTTACTTCCGTAGAAATCGAATCTCATTCTAGTTCTGTTATCATTTTAGTGTTATCTACAATGTGATGTGGATGTGGCACGGCTTGCAAACTATCATGGATTACAAAATTAACCACGCATGAGAGCACAGGTTGTTCTGGACGACTGTGTGATCACGTTCCCACTTGCCAATGTGAATAAGACCTTTAACATTCAGGTTAACATTCTCAAGGCCGCGGGACCAGACAGATTACCAGGACGCATACTCAGAGCATGTGCTGACCAGCTGGCAAGTGTCTTCATTGACATTTCCAACCTCTCCCTGACCCAGTCTTTAATACCTACATGTTTCAAGCAGACCACCATTGTCCCTGTGCCGAATAACATTTTAAAAGGCGGGTCATGACTCACATCAACACCATCATCCCAGACACCTTGGACCCACTCGAATTGGAATACCATCCCAACAGATCCACAGATGACGCAACCTCTATTGCACTCCACACTTCCCTTTCCTACCTAGAAAATAGGAACATCTAAAAAAAAATGTGTCCTAAAGACAACATCCTAGAGATAACACTCTAGAGATAACACCCTAAAGATACACCCTAAAGATAACTCCCTAAAGATAACATCCTAAAGATGTCACCATAAAGATGACACCCTAAAGATGGCACCCTAAAGATTACACCCTAAAGATGACACCCTAAAGACAACACCCTAAAGATAACACCCTAAAGAAGATGACACCCTAAAGATGGCACCCTAAAGATGACACCCTAAAGACAACACCCTAAAGACAACATCCTAAAGATAACACCCTAAAGAAGATGACACCCTAAAGAAGATGACACCCTAAAGAAGATGACACCCTGAAGATAACACCCTAAAGATAACACCCTAAAGATGACACCCTAAAGATAACACCCTAAAGATGACACCCTAAAGAATATGACACCCTAAAGATAACACCCTAAAGATGACACCCTAAAGATGACACCCTAAAGATAACATCCTAACAATTATTGTAACGATAAGGTCCTTTTAACATTTCAGTTCTTGAAGTATCATTGAGCTGTTGGAATGGGATATGGATGAAAAAAGACTATTTGAAAAATAATACATTGTTTTCAGGGCTTTAGCCTAGTGATTAAAGCCCATAGTATAATGTTTCATAACTTGTTATAAATGTATGAGCAGGTGTGGGCTTTAATAATGTCTTATAAGGCTTGAGATGAATCTAAATACAAACAACTCTGGACGAAAGTCCCATCTCCCCCAGCTCCCGAAAGCCTGTCATCAGTAACCAGTGTTTGCCCACACAGGCCGAGACGGGATTTGTTTACCGGTGTGATATGGTTCCCGGTAGCGTAAGAACACGTTGTGTGATAGCAGGTCAGGTGACCAATTCAATATAACAACCATTAAACATAAGAGCATTTCATCAAAATAAACTGTTTTTATGCTAGTTTTATGGTTTGTAATAATAACTTAAACTTTGAAAAGCATAGAGGTAAACATTGCAAAAGAGAACCAAGTCTTATAACACATAGGGATGTGATTATAACACATACTCCTTGATTATGTATCATATGCCAAAACCACAGTGCATAACATTGATATGCAATTTGCAAAGAAGCAGGTCATTAGAACAAAGATCGTAAGGCCTACGTGTATTTCAGGTAGGACAGAGAAAGTTGACATACAATGGCTTTACATATGAAAATGTATCAATGTGTCAACTAAATTAAATTAAATTGTATTGGTCACATGCGCCGAATACAACCAGTGTAGACATTGAAATGCTAACTCAAGCGCCCATTCCCAAACGTTCAGAGTGAACAAGTAAGATAAATATTTTCTAAATAATAAAGGGCATTTTAACACAAACATTATGTGCAAAAAAAGTTAAGATTATCTAAAAAAATAGCACAATTGGTCAGGATCCCGTTAAACGTCCGTCATTCCCTGCTGTGCCATTCTAACACTATACAGTTGTCCATGAGGTCAAGCCTGCCATCTCATACTGTACAGAAGACAATGAGGTCAAGTCTGCCATCTCATACTGTACAGAAGACAATGAGGTCAAGTCTGCCATCTCATACTGTACAGAAGACAATGAGGTCAAGTCTGCCATCTCATACTGTACAGAAGACAATGAGGTCAAGTCTGCCATCTCATACTGTACAGAAGACAATGAGGTCAAGTCTGCCATCTCATACTGTACAGAAGACAATGAGGTCAAGTCTGCCATCTCATACTGTACAGAAGACAATGAGGTCAAGTCTGCCATCTCATACTGTACAGAAGACAATGAGGTCAAGTCTGCCATCTCATACTGTACAGAAGACAACGAGGTCAAGTCTGCCATCTCATACTGTACAGAAGACAATGAGGTCAAGTCTGCCATCTCATACTGTACAGAAGACAATGAGGTCAAGTCTGCCATCTCATACTGTACAGAAGACAATGAGGTCAAGTCTGCCATCTCATACTGTAAAGAAGACAATGGGGGATTTTCTTTTTGAAAAACCCATTGAAAAACTGAATTGGTGACGAAACATAAAACTCGTTTTTTTCCTCACAGCCGATGACAATTCAAAGAGGAATCAGTGTCGTTTTGTCCGAAAAATTGACCAGAGGTTAAAGAATTGACCAGAGAATGAAGAGTTGACCAGAGATTAAAGAGTTGAACAGAGATTAAAAAGTTGACCAGAGAATGAAGAGTTGACCAGAGATTAAAGAGTTGACCAGAGATTAAAGAGTTGACCAGAGAATGAAGAGTTGACCAGAGATTAAAGAGTTGACCAGAGATTAAAGAGTTGACCAGAGATTAAAGAGTTGACCAGAGATTAAAGAGTTGACCAGAGATTAAAGAGTTGAACAGAGATTAAAGAGTTTAACATAGATTAAAGAGTTGACCAGAGAATGAAGAGTTGACCAGAGATTAAAGAGTTGACCAGAGATTAAAGAGTTGACCAGAGATTAAAGAGTTGAACAGAGATTAAAGAGTTGACCAGAGATTAAAGAGTTGACCAGAGAATGAAGAGTTGACCAGAGATTAAAGAGTTGACCAGAGATTAAAGAGTTGACCAGAGATTAAAGAGTTGACCAGAGATTAAAGAGTTGACCAGAGATTAAAGAGTTGACCAGAGATTAAAGAGTTGACCAGAGATTAAAGAGTTGAACAGAGATTAAAGAGTTGAACAGAGATTAAAGAGTTGACCTTTCAGCTAGATAACAGTTTAGACATTTTTAGGTTGGACTTGTACCCTTATTTGTTAATAGTATGTGTATAGGGCCATAGATTAAAATGCCATATGTTTAAACAGACAGTGATATGGAACAGAGAATCTATAGCCCAGATCCTACTAATCAATAGACATGTTTAATTCTAATTATCAGGAACGCCCAGGTATCGATCCCCTGCTTCTCACAGAATCCTCTCCAGTTGGACACACACACGCACACACGCACAAATGCACAAACGCACACACAAACATACACGCACGCACACACAAACATGCACGCACGCACACACGCAAACACACACACACACACACACACACACACACACACACACACACACACACACACACACACACACACACACACACACACACAGGCTGAGCCAGATACACAGACATGCACATAAGAAACACACAAACACATCGTTAATCTGAGAATGAGTTTGTTTGACTGGCTGGGTTGAGGCGGGGTGAGATCAGAATAGCCTGTTTGTAGATCAGCCCTTGTAGTTATTGATCACTTGGCCCCGTGAAGGACGAGGTCACAGGGTCGTCTGTCAGAGCACTGGACGTTGTGACAGAGGGAACGGACACTTCAAAGGGAAGGACATACTAGAAGCTGGACAGATGGACAGACTGAGCTGGGAAATGAGGGTGAGGGGTGAGCGGGAAACAGAGAGAGAGATTGCGATTTGAAATAACATTATTCGGCAGTATTTTATCAAGTTGTAAAGAAGGCCATTGAGGTTAGAGATAGCTGACCACCACAAATACAGCTTGTCTGCTACGTGGTGTGTGGAATACCGGGGTTTTAGGGGGTTTCCTCTCTTCATCTCTTCATAATCATCTAATGAAGGGTAAACGTGTGTAAATGCCTGCTTTGTGACAGGCGTGGGGACTTGTCTTGATAAAACAATGCAATAACGTGGCCTAAATCATCAGCTGGTCTATTGTTTTCCTCGGTCGCGTGTAGGCAGCTCTAAAAGCCTGCGGAGGTTTGTGAAATATGAACACGAGACTCACGTGCTTTTAAAAATAGGACTGCTATTATTTTCTACGGGTATCACGATGAGGATACTCTCAATGTACGACCCTATGCCTGCTCCCTAACAAAGTGGAGTGAGGGTAGGGAAGAGATGAAACCTGGAACAAAACAACACGATCTTCAATGCTGTACAACACCGTTGTCCCCTCCAAGCTCGTCATCAAGCTCAGGACTCTGGACATTCTGTTAGTCTTAGACTGTTTCTTAGGACCTGCCTAAACAAATTAATAATGGATTTGTTGTTGGTGGTGAGTATTCAACAAAATGAATTAAAATAGACGCCCACCCACATCTGCACACCGCTACTACCACCGCTACTATCGTCCCTGGGCATGCCAGCATGAGCACAAGAGGTATAAAAGGCTTGTGCAGGCAAGAATGTGATAAAAATGGGCCTGTTTGTAAGGGGGGGTCATATGAAGAAGAAAATATGTACTGGCAAAATACTGTAAATCCTATGTGAAAGCAGTGTGTCTTTCTGTTTCATACCCTCTCTCTTTTGCCCCATCTCTCTGTCTCCCTTACCCTATGCCTCATCTCTTTCTGACCTCTGTCTTCTTTCTCTCTCCCCTCTCTCTCCCTTCACTCTATCATACACCCTCTCTCTCTCTCTCCTTCTCTCTTTCTGCCCTCTGTCTTCTTTCTCTCTCTGTCTCCCCTCTCTCTCCCTTCACTCTATCACACACCCTCTCTCTCTCTCTCTCCTTCTCACTTTCTGCCCTCTGTCTTCTTTCTCTCTCTGTCTCCCCTCTCTCTCCCTTCACTCTCTCACACACCCTCTCTCTCTCTCTCTCTCTCCTTCTCTCTTTCTGCCCTCTGTCTTCTTTCTCTCTCTGTCTCCCCTCTCTGTCCCTTCACTCTATCACACACCCTCTCTCTCTCTCTCTCCTTCTCACTTTCTGCCCTCTGTCTTCTT